>NC_091465.1:77840768-78088268 GCF_027789765.1 Dendropsophus ebraccatus | reverse complement strand
GTGATCTCATTACAAAGGGTAGTGGTGATGTAAGGGCCCAGAATCAGGCAGATAACGCTCCATGTAATAAAGTTAATGATCAACTGAGGAGCTGATCGTTTTCTTTCAACATCTGGCTGCCGCCTGCTCATTGCTACATGTAATAGCTGATGGGCGGACAATGGCTGATTGGGTATAGAAAATATTAAAGCTGTTTTACTTACCTGTCCACGCTCCCCCAGTGTCCTCGTGACTTGTTTTGAGGATTTCCTTCTTACAGCAGCTGACACTTCCGAACCCTCAGCCAATCACTGACCATGGCGTTATCCTGTCTTGGTCAGTGATTGGTTGAGCGGCTTGTCACTTCAGAGACTGGTTTGGAAGTGTCGGCTGCAGTGCGCAGAAAATCCCCAAACAAGCCACAGGGACACTGGGGGAGCGTGCACAGGTAAGTACAACAGCTTTATTGTTTTGTATTGCAAGGGATGCATGGATATCGATAAAAATGTCCGTGCAGCCCCGTCCCACCATGTAATAAGCTCAATAAGCACACACTAATACGGCCGTAACACAATCACAGTCCACAAAATGTATCTTCTTCCACTTAGGAAACAATCATCATTCCATGTGATTAAATGGCATGCACATACTATGTAACAGGCCTATGGGCAGAGTGACCCTGCAGGCTATCCTGCCCGAAGCAGCACATGGTAGCAGAGTGTCCTGGTATATGTAAGGCCACCAGCCGCTGCTTCTGCATCGGTCGCCCTATATATCTATAGAAGTTGTATAGGTCACAAAATAGTACTCCGTCCTGACCCATGGGGGTCTTCAATGAGATGAAATATCTAGGAATTCTCTTTTCACTCATTTTCCCTGGTACTATAAATTACTATAGCTATATATATATATATATATATATATATATTATATATATATATATATATACCAACCAGACCAATGCACATGGGTCCGGCTGCTATATATAGATTGGTGGTCCGTAACCTAGACAAATAGAGAGCAGCATATTGGGAAAAGGAGGCAAGTTTGCTAAATGAATGTATTTGCAAAAACATAGAAGTAGAGAAATCCTACAAGTTTAAAGGGGTATCCCACTCAAACATGACTTGTGATATGTTGCTGCCCATGGTGGGACTAACAATTCCTTCCATACTTGTTATCATCTATTCAGTCTCCTTCCCCCAGTTCTCAGCTGCTGCTGCTTTCTGCTGAAGCCACAAAAATCTGTGTGCAAGCTTTTCTCTCAGTTTCCCCCTCCTCCCCCCTCTCTTCTGAGACGGCTGATGTAAAGAAGTCCCTGGCTGGCTGTATCTGAAACTTTGCAGATTCTTTGTAATGCTGGGAGGGTTATTCTGAGGTCAAGTTGCTAATAAACTTGCAGCGATTAATCCTTCCAACATTACAAAGAAGCTACAGTGTTGCAGATAAGGCCTGCCAGGGACTTGTTTACATCAGCTGTCTCAGAGGGGAGGGGGGAGGAGGTGGAGACTGAGAGAAAAGCTGGCACACAGATTTTTTTTGTCTTCAGCAGAAAGCAGCAGCACAGAACTGGGGGAAGGAGACTGAATGGATAATAACAAGCATGGAAGGAATTGTTAGTCTCACCATGGGCAAAAAAATGTAGTCTTCCAGTACTTATCAGATGCTGTATGTCCTGCAGGAAGTGGTTTATTCTTTCAAGTTTGAAGAGCAGGAGATGTTTTCTGTTTTTAATCTTTTTATTAATTATTCATACAATAAAGAATTACAATGTCATATTAACGTTGCATGAAGATCTGAGCTATATCATAAGCAAAAGAAATCAGAAACAACTTATATAGAACAGTATGAGTGCAGGAGAGGTTTTCTAAGGGGATTTGTTATTGCTTTTTGACAATTCCTGACATGGACAGAGGTGGCAGCAGAGAGCACCGTGTCAGACTTGAAGGAATACACCACTTCCTGCAGGACACACAGCAGCTGATAAGTACCTGAAGACTAGAATTTTTTTAATAGAAGTAAAAAATCTCTGGCACTTTCTGACACCAGTTGATTTGAAAGAAAATTTAAATTTAAATAAAATTTAAAATTAAGTACCACGCCCCCACCCCCCTCCCCCCACCGCCAGATCCTGTATGACCTTGACTGGGGAATGCGGATGCATGCTGCCATTGATAGTGTGGTATACGTCTGGATGTTTATCGGAGGTTCGTCCTCATGAGTGTGACTGTCATTAGCCGATAACAGATTGGCTCATTAGCTGCGAGCGGCTCCAGTCACACAATTAGCGCTGCACGCAGCACACTTGGCGGGATCGGCAGGAGAGCACGCTGCGTCTTTTCTCAGCCTCGCTGTCAAATGGCTTTTCTATTTGTTATACTCATTGGCTTCACTGATTGTAATTATGTCCAGGATATCTTTTCTCTGAAAGGGATGCTCCACCACCGAGCCGCTGTGATATCTTGTCTCTTAAAGGGATGCTCCACCAAAGTGTCACTTCCTCAGTACCCCTTCTATAGGGCATACATAGATCATAGGAGATGAGAGAGTCAGCCATAATGGAGTATAATACAGGGAGTAACTCAGGATCAGTAATGTAATGTATGTGCACAGTGACCTCACCAGCAGAAAAGTGAGTGCAGCTCTGAAGTATAATACAGGGAGTAACTCAGCATCAGTAATGTAATGTATGTACACAGTGACCTCACCAGCAGAATATGGAGTGCAGCTCTGGGGTATAATACAGGATGTAATTCAGGATCAGTACAGGATAAGTAATGTAATGTATTTACACAGTGGCCCACCAGCAGAACAGTGAGTGCAGCTCTGGAGTATAAGGCTATGTGCACACCTTGTAAGAGAGCGGTCGTTCCGTGGCCTGGCCTCAGAAAAGATCATCCCGGACGGTATTGCAGTACCAGCCGGATGATCTTTTGCGTCGCTGAGTTCTTACGCGGGCACATCAGTGTGCGCCCACATCAGAACACCCCTCTGCACACAATGGAGCGTGCGGCCAGAGCCACTCACTCAATAGTGTGCACTGACAGGTTTTCTGCGCTAAGGATCCCGGATGGCGTGTATACCATGTGTATACACCCTGGCCGGGATTCCCTCAGCCTGCAGCACAACGTAAGTTCCGTACTAATCACGGCCGTTGTAACAACGGCCGTGATTACCGTGGAACTTACATTGTGTGAACATGGCCTAATACAGGATGTAACTCAGTATCAGTACAGGATCAGTAATGTAATGTATGTACACAGTGACCCCACCAGCAGAATAGTGAGTGCAGCTCTGAGGTATAATACAGGATGTAACTCAGGATCAGTAATGTAATGTATGTACACAGTGACCCCACCAGCAGAATAGTGAGTGCAGCTCTGAGGTATAATACAGGATGTAACTCAGGATCAGTAATGTAATGTATGTACACAGTGACCCCACCAGCAGAATAGTGAGTGCAGCTCTGAGGTATAATACAGGATGTAACTCAGGATCAGTAATGTAATGTATGTACACAGTACATACAGCTTGTCCTTTCTCATCATTGGGGTCCACAACTTTGCCAAAACCAGAAAAAACCTTCAGCATTATGTTTGTGGTCATTAGATTGACTATTTGCAGCAAATGTTACTCGGCCTACGGGATCTCTTGTGACCATTTGGCAATGAGCGCCATACTCGCAGTACTCCATGGCTGTGTTTTGCCGCCCTGGTTACTATGACAACCGGCATTAGGTCCTCTGACACGTAATGCGATTCCACTCTGGACAGATGCGGATGATAGATCAGATGAACAACAGCGACGTGACTCATTGAGGACTATTCACACTCATTGGAAAAGAAAATATAGAAATGGAATTGTATAGAAAATAGGTCCAGATTAGAGATGAGCGAACCTGGAGCAGCTGGAGTCCATCCGAACCCGATCGTTTGGCATTTGATTAGCGGTGGCTGCTGAAGTTGGATAAAGCCCTAAGGCTATGTGGAAAACATGGATATAGTCATTGGCTGTATCCATGTTTTCCAGACAACCTTAGAGCTTTATCCAAGTTCAGCAGCCCCAGCTAATCAAATGCCGAACGTTCGGGTTCGGTCAGACTCAAACACGAACCCGGTTCGCTCATCTCTAGTCCAGATACAATGGGGTCATGGACATGGCGGATGCTGAGGTGGAGCCTATCCATATGGGTTATGTGAACCCAAACTAGCCCAAGGGTCTTTTCTTTTTGAAATCACGGGAAAGAAGAAAGATGATGGTAATCACTGACCTTCGTGTACTATGTGGAGTGTGTGCAGACCTAGGCCGAGAACTAGACCTCTAATATGTTATATAATCCATCATTAGTCCTGGGGCTCGACCTGTGTCTTCTGTTTCCATTATAAAGACCTTAAAGTGGTATTCCGCATACATTATATTTGGTTCCCAGCTGAATGATCCCCCCTCCGCTTCCCAGATAGACTCGTCTGGCAGTGACAGCCAATCACTGGCCGCTCCGCTGTCCCGTCTCCTTCAGTGATTGGCTGAATGGGCTGTCACTAACAGACAAGTCAGTCTCAGAAATGGAGGCAGGATCGTTCCGCTAGAAACCAAAGATGACGTAGTAGGACATCAGAAGAGCGAGGAGAGTTATAGAGGTTGTCCACCTTATACTAACTTATCTGCTCACCACAGGATAGGGGACAAGTATGAGATTGTAGGGGGTCTGACCTCCGTATCCCCCGCCCATATCCAGATCGGCCTCCGGTCCCTTGGTTATGAATACAGCCATGGGTACGACATGTGACCCGCGGCTCTATTCATTACTATGCAGCTGCTGGAAAGAGCAGAGTGCTGTACTCGTCTCTCTCCAGCGGCTCCATAGAGAATAAAAGGAGCTGCTGGAGAAAGCCCAGTACAGCACTCAGCTCTATCTGGCAGGTACAGAGGAAGGTCACGTGCTGTATTTATGACAAAGGATCCAGGGGGCGATCTGGAGATCGACATGGCATACAGAGGTCGGACCGCCGCAATCTCATACTTTTCCCATATCTTGTGAATAGGGGAAAAGTTAGTTTAAGGTGGAGAAACTCTTTAAGAAAAGGCTGTTTGTAAATTCTTGTGGCATATATGCCAGAGCAGTCCAACTATGGAATACGTAAGTGGTAACAAAATTTTGATGGGTCATAGAGACTTGTCAAAGTTTTGAACGGTCCGGGTGTGGGTGTTCAGACCCCATCAATTGCTAGAAAGAGTGTGAAGAATCGTTCGACTAAGCTCTTCTCTCCCTGGTCACTGCAGGAGATGGTTCTATAGATGTACTGTAGAATTTATCTCCTTCAGGATGATTGAAAGAGCAGCGAACTGGGGAGAGAAGAGCTCAGCCAAGCTCTTCTCCTTGATTGTTCTTCTGATCGATATGTGTCTGAACACCCAGACCCTGTCCTACTAAAACCTTTAATATGTCTCTCTGACATGCCAAAAGTTTGTTAATAGACTGTAAGGGTGGTATTACACGGAACGATTATCGTTCGAAAAATCGTTAAATCGTTCGGATTTGAACGATAATCATTTCGTGTAATAGCAGGCAACGATTAAACGACCAACGAGAAATCGTTGATCGTTTAATAGGATCCGGACCTATTTTTATCGTTTGATCGTTCGCTCATCGTTCGCATATCGTTCGGTGGAATGAGAATTCACAGCTGAAACGTACGCGATAGCAACGACTAAACGACCGCAAGAACGATCATTAATAACGATCTTCGTTTCGTGTACTTGGGCGAACGATTTCGGGTCGTTTGCCTTAGCGGTCGTTTAGATAGTTTATCGTTAATCGTTAGTCGTCGGAAAATTGTCGTCGGAAAAATGTCACCAGGAAGCACTTGTGTTTCCCAGGATGCATTGCACTCTGGCCTTTGGTAACTCTATAGTTACTGGAACTCACTTTCGTAGTACTATATCTTCTGTTGTTACATATAAAGGCTCATGTAAGAATTCATGTAAGTAGATGAATTAAAGGGGTTTTCCCATCTGGGCTTGTTATCCCCCTATGAATACCAAGCTGATCTCTGGGGGTCCAACCACCCAGGCATAAAGCGTTAACATGCCCAGAGGAGAGAACCCCTTTGAAGGCATTTTTTCTTTTTAAATCAACTGGTTTTTGAAGGTTCTACAGATTTTTAATTCACTTTAAAAATTTTACTTATCAGCTGCTGTATGTTCTGCAGGAAATGGTGTATTCTTTCCGTCGGAAATTCTCTGTTCGGGTTCTGTAGTGTAAACCCACCCTGACACAGTGCTCTCTGCTGTCACCTCTGTCTGTGGCAGAAACTGCACAGAGCACAAGAAAGTTTCTATGGGGATTTGCTCCATCTCTGGACAGTTCCTGACATGGACAGAGGTGGCAGCAGAGAGCACTGTGTCAGACTGGAAAAAATACAGCACTTCCTGCAGGACATACAGCAGCTGATAAGCACTGGAAGATTGGAGATTTTCAGAAGTGTATTACAAATCTGCATAACTTTCTGACACCAATTGGTTTTAAAAAGTTTTTTTCCCCCCCTCCGGAGTTCTTTTTTTTAAAGGGGTACTCAGCAAAAATCTTTTCTTTTCAAACCAACTGGTTTCAGAAAGTTATTTAGATTTGTAATTTACTTCTATTGGACTCTCTTCTGCCACCTCTGTCCATGTCAGGAACTGTCTAGAGCAGGACAGTTTTCCTATGGGGATTTGCTCCTGCTCTGGACAGTTCCTGACATGGACAGAGGTGGCAGCAGAGAGCACTGTGTCAGGCTGGAAAGAAAACATTTCCTGCAGGACATAAAGCAGCTGATAAGTACAGGAAGACTTTAGATTTTTAAATAGAAGTAATTTAGAAATCTATAGAAACCAGTTCATTTAAAAAATTTTTTTTTTTTTTGCTGGAGTACCCCTTTAAGTGTATGATATTCCAGTGTACACAGGTAAAAATACTCCTGCTAAGAAGGCCAGAAAGGGAGCTAGAAACAAAGAACAGCAGGGGGCGCCACCACTGACATGTTATATATCTCATAACAACTACAGGATTTTTTAAACAACTATAATGGAAGAAATATTTATATACTGCAGATATGCATAGAGGGACAGCCCCTTTAAGGTGTGATAGTGGCATATGCCTATACCTACAGACCCTACGTCTTGTCCTAGCCCATCCTAATTCTATCAGTATAAGCCAATGTTACATTCTCCTCTCTATTGTATGACATGTTCCCAGCCTGTCTGGACTGACCCCTCCAGGAGCAGAATAACTCATGGATTGCATCAGTGCTGAGGACACCAGGACTCTTACTCATTGTGTGCGGTGGCATGAGCCGGCGGACCCTGTTAGTCATGGAAAGAGTGGGATGAATAAAATGGATAAGGAAGTTGCAGAAGGGTGGGAGCTATCAAAACAAGAGGACAGAGAGTTGTTTTTATGCATAGCTTCATGGTGCAGATGAGCGTTGGAGCGACCTCCTGCAGGAATGTCCCGCGACCTCCAATAACAACCCCCAATTTCCCACTTCTTGGTGCCAAACACTTGTTATAAGAAAATAATCCACACTGATGCATTGCTGGACCCTATAGATCACTACAACCCCCAACATGATCCAGTCACTTCGAATAATCAGAATGTAGTTGTATTATATTGTATATATACACCACTATAGCCGCCATGATAGTTATACAGAGCGTTATCAAACATGGTGTAAAGTGAGACTGGCTCAGTTGCCCCTAGCAACCAATCAGATTCCACTTTTCATTTTCCAAAGAGTCTGTTAAGAATGAAAGGTGGAATCTGATTGGTTGCTAGGGGCAACTGAGCCAGTTTAACTTTACACCATGTTTGATAAATCTCCCCCATTATCTCTATACATAGAACAGTACAAACCGCAGTGGTTCTTAATACCACCAATAATACACTATAAGGGTATATTCACACGGACGGGCTCGCAGCGAGATTCTCGCTGCGAGCCTGGCAGGTCCTGGCAGTTCCCATACACTACATACTTGCTGCGGTCTAAACGACCGCAGCGAGTATGTAATTATACCGCCCTTAACCCCTTCTCCTCCCCCGCTGTGTATATACTTTACCTGTCCTCGCTGCACGGGTCCGGCGTCCTGCTCTCCCGCCCGGCCAATCAGTGGCTGCGGCTGGGCAACACACTGATTGGCCGGACAGGAGAGCAGGACGCCGGACCCGTGCAGCAAGGACAGGTAAAGTATATACACAGCGGGGGAGCAGAAGGGGTTAAGGGCGGTATAATTAAATACTCGCTGCGGTCGTTTAGACCGCAGCAAGTATGTAGTGTATGGGAACTGCCAGGACCTGCCGGGCTCGCAGCGAGAATCTCGCTGCGAGCCCGCCCGTGTGAATATACCCTAAGGCTATGTTCACACGTAGTATGAGACCGCCCATTCCGGAACGGCCAGTCTCAAAAAAGATCATCCCAGCCGTTACTGCAGTACCGGCCTGATGATCTCTAGCGTCGCTGAGCATCCGTTCGCGCCCACATCAAAATTCCCCACTGCACACTATGGAGCGTACGCTCCACAATGTGCACTGACAGGGTTTTCTGTAGCCGCTATTCAATAAATAGCGGCCGCAGAGTACTGACACGTCAGTTTTCTACAGCGCCGCTAGGGATCCCAGCCGGAGTGTATACCCTGTATATATACTTCGGCAACAACGGCCGTGATTAGTACGGAACTTACGTTGTGTGAACATGGCCTAAATAGAATACTGTAACCCCCAATATGACTGCGGGACATCACCATAATACGATTGATTTTCTTTACACAGTATGAAAAGACTTGAGATTTTTAAATAGAAGTGAGCTACACATCTATAGAACTTTCTGAAACCAGTTGATCTGAAAGATTTTTGCTGGAGTGCCCCTTTAAGGATATGATATTCCAGTGTACGCAGGTGATAATACTCCTGCTATGTATTTAGAAAGTCATGTATAAGTTATAGTCCAACCAATGAAATTGAGAAGTCTCAGAATAAGCTGAGGATGGCCCCTTGTGTGTGATCGGTGTCACATGACCGGTCACATGATGTGAGTATAAATCCACCTGTTAGAGGACCGAGAAGCCTCCAAACAGCGAAAGCACAAAGTTGTAGAGAAAAAGTGATAAAAGCATTCAACATCATTATACCAGTATGGAAAGAACATGGGGCAACTACACACCTGACCATAGAAGGTGCCCACCAAAACTCACCGAGTGGGCAAGGGGGGCATGGAGGCGTCTGTCCATAAGACTCAACGCAGAGAGGAGCAGAAAAACAGAAGAAAACACCAAACGTGACCCGCTCCTCACATACATGGAGGAAGGTTCTCTGCTCAGATGAGACAGAAGTTGAACCTTTTGGTCATCATGGGTTACGATACGATTGGTGCAAATCCAACACTTCCCATCACCCCATGGACACCATTCACACTGAGGAACCTGGTGGGGGGCAGCATCGTCCTGGGGGGGACAGGGACTGGGATGAGGACTGTGGAAAATCTGTTGGTGTGAAAGGTCACCTTCCAGCAGGACAGTGACCCTAAGGGCCCTATTCCACGGGACGATTATCGTGCAAAAAATCGCTATATCGTTCGAATTTAAACGATAATCGTTCTGTGTAACTGCAGGCAACGATCGGAAAATCGTTTGTGTGTCGTTGATCGTTTATTTAGATCTGAACCTAAAATTATCGATAATCGTTCGCTGTAATTCCACATTCGTTCGCTCAAGTTCCGCATTTGTTAATAATCGTTCAGTATAATTGCACATTGTTCATTGTTTTGCTGGGATCAAATGGAGTAACCGATCATAGTAACGATCGCAATAACGATCATAGTAACGATTGTATCTAACGACCATCGTTCTGTGTAATATGGTGAACGATTTTAGGTTAACGATAGTTTATCATTAGTCGCTAATTGTTATGCCCCACTGGACAAGACCATAATACATTTCCATTATACTATATAAATAGAACACTACAACCCCCAAAATAACCTGATCACTGGACATGACCACAGTCCACATAGAAAACTACAACTCCCAATATACCCCTAAAGAAGACAATAATATAATTCTATTATACTCTATACATAAAATACTACAACCCCTAACAAGTCCAATGACAATGCGATCATAATACGATTCTAATTTACTGAGTACAACACAACCCCCAACATTACTTGGCCACTGGACATGTCCATAATGGATAACTACAACTCCCAACATGACCGATCACTGGGCAAGACTGTAATCCAATTCTCCTGTAATATACACATTGTAAACTGCAGAACATAAAGTGACCCCACCCAGAGGGTAACTATAATATAATTCCATCACACTCTATACATATAACACTACAACCCCAAACTTTGCCCAGCTACTGGGCATGACCATAAAATAAATCTGTTATATTGTGTACATATAGTACTACAACACCCAGCATGACCCATCCACCGGAGGTAAGCACAGTACAGTTTTATTGTACTTTATACATAGGATAATACAACCCTCAGCGCCATGACCATAACTATGCATGAAAGACTACAACCCTCAGCATGACCTGACCACCAGAAAAGATCCTAATTCTTTTATACTGTATACATTGAAGACTACAACACTCAACATAGCATAACCTGACCTGGACCTGAGTGTAATACAGCAATAATATGGTCTATGAAAAAAACACTACAACCCTCAACAAAATTTGACCAAAGGTTGCAACCATAATACAGTCGTCCTTTACTCTATACATAGAACACTACAATCCCTAGCATGACTGACCTATTGCCAAGACCATAAGACAGGCCTATTATATACTGTACGTAGTACACTACAACCCCCAGCATGGCTGACCAATGGATATGACCGTTAGACAGTACTATTATATACTATACGTAGTACACTACAACCCCCAGCATGGCTGACCAATGAATATGACCGTTAGACAGTTCTATTATATACTATACGTAGTACACTACAACCCCCAGCATGGCTGACCAATGGGCATGACCATAAGACAGTCCTATTATATACTATACGTAGTACACTACAACCCCCAGCATGTCTAACCAATGGACATGTCCACAATAAAATTATGTAATTTTCTGCACATAAAATACTCCTAACTGTAATAGAATTCTATTATACTCTATATACTACAACCTCCAACATCCGTCAAACACTGGCCATGGCCATAATACAATCATGTTATATTGTGTACATACAGTACTACAACTCCTAACGCGACTGACTATTGGACATGACCATAATTCAGGTCTGTTATGCTCAATGCAAAGAACACTACAACTCCCAACATTGGAGATACCCATAGTGCGGTTTTATTTTACTTTATACATAGAATACTACAATCATCAGTATCCCCCACGATGCAGTTCTATTATACTACAACTCCCAACCTGACTGACCCGAGGACATGACCATAATACAATTTTATTAAACACTTGAGAACAAACACTACAACCCCCAACATAACACGACCACTGGAGATAGCCATTGCCCAGTTTTTTATGCTCTGTGCCAGGGATGGTGAACATTTGCCTCCTCAGCTGTAGCTTTGGCTGTCCAAGCATGATGGGAATTGTAGTTTTGCAACAGCTGGAAGGTTGGAGGCCCCCTATCCCTGCTTTATACATAGAATATGGATATTATCTACCAGCAACCAAATATAATATTATTCATCACAACCCTCAACATCACCCAACTACTTTTCAGGAACCTACTCTATGTGTAGAAGACTACAACCCCCAGCAGGACCTGACCACTAAACAGGACCAAGATATAATCCTATTATACTCTATGTGTAGAAGACTACAACCCCCAACATAAGCTAACCACTGCACCTGCCCATAATACAACAGTATTGTACACTGTGCATAAAACACTACAACCCCCTACAGAAACTGCCAAAAAGACTACAACACAGTCCTACTATCCTATATACATAGACAACTACGACCCCTAATTTACATAGATCACTACAACCCCTAACATGACCATAAAATAATCCTAGGATATATAATACAGAGAACACTATGACCCCTATATGATCATAAGACCCCTATACTATAAATGGAATCCTTCATCCAAGCACGACCTGATGACATCACCATTGTACAGGATATTGCCGCCTATCAGGATACGGGTCGGTGCACTACATGGATTATTAGTAAGTGTTACTCAGTTGCTTTTTTAGGAATCAGGAAGCTGATAGCATTGACCATGTGATGAAATGTTGTTTTCATGAGCAGATTTCACAACCAATACAAGCTGCATGTTGGGTCACAGGAAGAGCGAGCGGTGTCACCAGGTCACAGGGAGTTGACATGGGGCTATCTCTGGAGCTGCCCTCTAATGCCTTTAGCTTTTGGCTTCCCTATTCTTTTTTTCTCTGCTGCTGTCACATATATGTCTCCCTATAGTAAGTAGATGGGTGTATTGGGGCTACTTATATTTAGCGTTGGGCAGATTTGCCAAACTGTTCTAGTTCGGCAAAGTTCTCCGGACCTCAACGACTGGAGAAGTTGGATGCTGCTCTAGGGCTGCCAGGAAAACATGGATACAGTCTTTGGCTATGTTCATACTACGTAAGTTTCATATTAATCCACCGATTTGCAACAAGGGCCATGATTAATATGAAACTTACATTGTGCTGCCGTCTATGAAATAATGGCTGGAGTGTAGACACTTTGGCTGGGATCGCTAGCGGCCACGCAAAAAACTGACATGTCAGTTTTCTGCGTCCGCTAGTCATTGAATAGTGGCCTCAGAGAGCCTGTCAGTTCACACAATGGAGCACGCGGCTCCGACCATACGCTCCATTGTGTGCAGCGGGGAATTCGGAGAGGTGGTGCACCTGCATCAAAATTCAGAAGTAAAGATCACTTCAATAACACCGTTCATTCTGTGATCCGGCTGGGTCACAGTATGGCCGCTGTTTTACTAAATGTGAACATGTCTTTTGGCTGTATCCATGTTTTCCAGGATTCCCAATGGCGGCATCCAACTCCTCCAGCCTCCGGGAGTCAAGTTCAGAGCGTTCAGGTTCAGAGAACATTTCCAAACGTTAACCCATAGAAGAAATAACAGAAGTGTAAAAAAAATTATTCTCTCAAGTTCCATCTGGATCGTCCTGGTTTGTGAGTAGAATGCGACCACTGCAATGGACATCGGCACTTATTATTATTATTATTTATGGCACTATACAAGCGATAGGGGATGACAAGCAGGAAAATTACAAAGCCAAAAACACATTACATGAATAAAATAAATAGTAGACCGGTACTCGAGGAGAGAGGACCGTGCCCGCTAGGGCTTACAATCTACAAGGTAAAGTGCAGCCAGTCAAAGTGTGGTGCAGAATTATTATTGGTTATAGCCTAGTTTGAAGATGGGTTTTCAGGTTACTTTTGAAGGTCTTGATGGTGGATGAGAGATGGATGTGTCGGGGTATAGAGTTCCAGAGTATGGGGGAGGCTCGGGCAAAATCTTGGATGCAGTTGTGTGAGGTACGAACAAGGGGGGGGGGGGGGAGCGCAAGGAGGTCATTGGTGGATCGAAGGTTGTGTAAGGGACAGAAGCGGGATATCAGGTCACAGATTGACGAAGGGGAACGATTGTGGATGGAAGAGCAGTTTTGGAGCAGAAGGATTGCCACTCTACTTGCAATTCAGGGTCAGTGGAGGGCTGGAGGGGTAGGTTCTGCTGTGTGTTACTAATATAGTGGGTAGAATAGCCAAGTAGAAGAAAAGCTCTTGACCTACACCATAACCCACCCAGCAGTGTCACGTAGAGAGAAAATAGGTGAATCCTTTGAATTACCTGGGTTTCTGCAGTGATTACTAATAAATTGTGGTCTGATTATTGTCTGTTACAATTATAGACAAACCATAATCTAATACCACAAAAACTGTTGTACCATTTTATCGAGCACATTAAGTAAAGGTCAACTATGCAGGGGAAAACGTGAATACTTTGAATCCTCTGGTTTCTGTACTGATCACTAATAAAATACGATCCGATTGTTTTCCGAGTCACAACCATGGACAAACACAACCTAACTAAACTAGTTACACAAACAGTTCGTCTGGCCATGTCTTTTATTGAGTATTTTGAGTAAACATCCACAGTGCAAGGGAATAAGTAAGTGAACCTATGTGTTATTGACTTCATCAAGAGCTAATTTGTAAAGCAACACATTGCTAAAGACCTGGCTGTACATCAATCCATGATTCAATAAATTGTCTACAAATGGAGAAAATTCAGGACTGTTGCTACTCTCCCTAGGAGTGGGAATCATGTGTAGCTTTCTCTATCAGTACAAAGGGAAGTGCTGAAAAAGGTGAGAAAGAAAACAGCAAATACCTAAAGAAGACTCTACAAACTGCAGAAACGTATGTTCAGACATTCATTATTAGAAAAACAATGAACAAGAATTGTGTTCATGGAAGGACACCACAAAGGAGCCTGCTGCATACATTGTGGCCAAGCTCAAAGCTGAAAGTTCTACAATACTTGTGGGAAAATGCTCTTGGAACAGATGAGTGGAGTTGCCAAACTGTTTGGGTTCGGCAACGTTCTCCAAAAACATGGATACAACTTCTCCAGACTCCAGGAGTCAAATGCCGAGCATTAGGGTTCGGAGAACGTTGCCGAACCCAAACAGTTTGGCGAGTCCGCTTCACGCTACAGATGAGAGAACGGTAAAAGATTTGGAGGAAAAAGAACACTGCAAACCAACACCAAACCTCATCCACACTGTGAAGCATAGAGGAGGGAGCATCATGGTTTAAAATTGCTTTGTTGCCTCAAGGTGTGGACCCTTGCGGTCATTAAGGTGATAAGTTTTTACCAGTGGAGGGCTAAGTGCTAGAGATAATCACAAGGTGAACCATAAGTACCTACTCTTCCCTATATCTACTCTATGTGGTTCTCATGTCTCATATTAATAAAGCATCTACCAGATATATAAAAAAGCCTGCTTGGGGATGCATAGAATGGTATTACAGGTCACTTGTGTCCCCAGGGCTGTGGGCTGAGCGCCCTTGTAAGAAACATGGTTTTACCATGATAAGAGATGTATTTTCTTTACGATAAGGGCAGTTAGACTATGAAACTCTCTGCCAAGATGTTGTTAAGGTTGCTCATAGAGTATTTAAGAGGACCTGGATGTCTGGATGCTATTACAGACTATGGGTGCTACATTTCTGGAGGAAGGACCTTGATATGTTTGAATTTATTCTAATGACCAAATATGAAGTCTGGAACAAATCTGCCTGCTTATGAGATGTGCTATTTTGAAAAGTCTAGATGCATTAAAGGTGTCGTCCAATGGTATAAGAAAGTTAATAGCTGGTTTGAGCTCTTTCCTGTAGGTTTTTTTTTTTTTTTAATAAAGCCCTACTACTATAGTACTGATGCTCTAGTGGTCTCTGGGTGTGTTAGTCTCATGCATGTGCACAGTGTCATTGCTGCAGGAAAAGTGCAGTCAGTGCAGGAAAATGACTAAAGACCAGTGGAACTTATCAATGCTAGAGCAGCAGGAGACCTACCATGTGCGTAAAGGATTGTTTGTGGTTTAATTTCTCATACTCTGGGAAAACACCTTTAAACGCCTACATTGTTATTTTAGTAGATTCAGCCTTGTATACACAGTCAGAGTTATGCTGATTATAGACACTCGCTATCATCTAGTCATCAATAAAAAAAAATATTTGTCTTCCATAAGTCTTTTTGAAAGTGATAGAACGATCTCAAAGTTTTGGTCCTGACTGAAAATCAGATTTTTGAGATTCCTGTGGACCACCATAAAAACAAAACAAGCAGCTCTGTGAAGAAACTGACCCCAACCTTTACAGTATAATATGAGAGGCCAGAAATAAGCATTAACCACCATGGACCCAATTTATTGGAAGAGACATTCTGAGAAAGTAACAGCAACACAATGGACGTCGTCCATCACAGAAATGATTAACTCACAATGAAGTCTGCATGAATGTAAAGGGTGGACATAAGACAATCAAGAATGAAAAAAGTACTAGCAACTTTCATTGTCCAAACCAAGCTGGACCTCAAAGCATACCTCTCATTTTGCAACCGAACAGTTCCTCCCAGAAAATCCTGCAGTTGGGTGGTCGTGGTACAGAATTCACAGAAGCCCCACAGACTGCATTTTAAGTGTGTTACAATGCAGTCTATAGCATTTCCAGGAGTTTCGTACCACAACGCCAGAAGAGGACTGCTCACCTGCAGGATTTTTTCGAAGGATGCCATGGTCTAGAAGTGAGAGGTATCGCCTGTATCTTCGAGACATGTTCTGGGAAGGTCCAACTCAGAGAAGACAATTAAATTCATCAAGAATCATGAGAAAAGAGGAAGAGAATAACAGTAAAAAAGTTGGAAGATGAAAATCATAGGAATGGTAGGCATGTCACTGGGTAGTTTTACCCCTGCCCATAGAGAACACAAGAACAATCGAACGTTGCTGTGTGTTGGGAGGACTGGTTGCAGAAGCAAGAGAGTCCACCAAAAACTGAACAAGTGTTCATACATATGATTTGAACTGTAAAACTCCTAGTACCATCAGTGAGCACAAGAACTATAAGTAATAGACTTAGGCCTTATGCACACGTTCAGTAATTTTTTTCATGTCCGCTATCCACTCATAGAATCCGCTAAAAATTACAGATTGGGCATCTGTAGTGCCTCTGTAGTACATCTGTATTTCCGTAAATCTGTTTTTTAGGAACGCAACCTTTCAAGATGTGACATCCTTATTTTTTACGGAAATACGTAAAACAAAAACAATCCGTGGAAAATAGCGGATCCTATTGATTTCTATGATAGAATCCATTAAAAAAAAACTGGGTCTGCACTAGGACATGTTCTTTTTTTTTAGGATAGGTTTGCACCCTTGTAAACTACTGATCATGTGAATAGCCCAATAGTCATCAATGTGTACTAACTTGGGTATGGAAATACAGATCCGTAGATTACGGGATGTGAGAATAAGGCTTTACTCAATTATAAGAGTTCGGAACATTTCCTCCTTAAAACAACCTTAACCCAAAGTTTTTAATATCTCAATGAAATAAGAGCAATTATTTTTATCCTTATGATTTTGTAGCTCCCTCCCTTACAAAGAGAACATTTGGATCATCCTGGTATTGAGTGGCTGGAGAACCGATCCCTCTCGGGTGTGGTGGATCTTTCTTACGAAGACAGAATCAAAACATTGTTTGAATTCTCAAGGCAGAGATGTTTGAAGAATTCCAAGTGTGTGCAAGGAGGCAGAATAAACGGAGCGGCGGGAGGGATGGACGTTCTGCAAGACGAGTCAGAAATGAAAAATATTAACAGTTCTGGTTCCAGCTTAAATATTTCCTGACCTGGGCGTTGGTGATCATATCCGCCTATGGCTGATGGTCTTGCCCCAGAGGTTACTTCATTGAAGAAGGGAACCAGGTGTCTTAGATGGTATTATAGTTTTTATCTTCCCTATATGAACATCACATGATTATATATACTATACAGTATACCAATACCGCGTTTCTCTGAAAATAATACTCACCCTTACTTTTGGAGTAGGCTTGAAAGTCCTTCTCCAAAAATAAGCCCTACTTACAGTCAGCTGACCAGATCCCCGACAGTCAGTGGTTGAGCATCAGCCAAATAGTGCCAGACTTGTTGTGCTCCACCCTTTCTGTTCAGGGGAGACAGGAGTGGTAAGGAGATGCATAGTAGGGGATGTAGAATATGGGGGGTACGTTGGCCAACTACAGAGGGGGGTATTGAATATGGGAGGCCTTACTGCAGAGGGCGAATGTATACAATATAAGGGAAGAACCACATAGGGAGGGAATATGAGGGAAGAACTACATAAGGAGGGAGGTAAACAGTATGGGTGGCCTTACTGCAGAGGGGGGATGTATACGATATGAGGGAATAACTACACAGGAGGAGGGAGGTATACAGTATGGGAGGCCTCACTGCAGAGGGCGAATGTATACCCTTTAAGGGAAGAATTACACTGGAGGAAGGAGGTATACAGTATGGGGGGCCTTACTGCAGAGGGGGGGATGTATACAATATGAGGGAAGAACTACACAGGAGGAGGGAGGTATACAGTATGGGAGGCCTCACTGCAGAGGGCAATGTATACCCTTTAAGGGAAGAATTACACTGGAGGAAGGAGGTATACAGTATGGGGGCCTTACTGCAGAGGGGGGATGTATACAATATGAGGGAAGAACATTTCTTATAGTAACATTCTTCTGAAGTGAAGCATCACATGGCTCTCGTCTAATCGCCCACTGTGACATTCACAGATTTCACAATGTATGGCCCCTTGCTTTCTGGTATTACTGCACACACCCATTTGCGGTAATGACGCTAGGATTTAATGTCTTTGGAAAACCTCAACTTTGGCATTTCATGAAGACAGCCGTGACCTCGAAAATTTGGAAACACATCTTGTGAATCATTAACATTCCCCAGAAGAAGAGAAAAAAATAAATCCTTAAAGGAATACTTCCGATGCATGAGCTCCTAGAGGAATAAGCTATAAAAGAGGCAAAACCAAAACAGTATCTAAAAATATAAATCATTTTCATGTGTGACGTCTTTGAGGGCTTATTTTTGGCAGGCAGAATGTAATAGCACTCCAATTATGGCAGCCATGGAAGTAAACCACCATCATGTTGCTAATAGTTTCCCATAGATGACTAGCAGGCAGCATTAAATCATCTAGGTAGCCACAGTCAACACTGACAGTTGTATCTAGGAGGTTAAATGACCAATGCCTATCGCCAACTATAACTAATACAGCCATCAGGTATGGAGAGAGAGCTCAACCACCGACCCCTATACTTTATCTCTTTTACACTCCATTGACAACAAAGTAGTAATTACCACCCATATGATCTATTACAATTTCCATGGGGATGAAGTAGATCAAGAAACAATGTCCAGCTTTGATCAGGAGTACCTACAACGTAAAAGTGGCCTACACCTTCATTAACAATCAGATAAACAGCCTGACCCTTCACTCCTCTGACATCCTTTGTTGGGGGAGAGTTGGGTGGCGTCTATACACATTGGACAGTCAGGTGGTCCTGCTAAAATTGGAAGGTTTGGCAAACTTTTCTCCAATTGTTCATTTAGTGATTAGGTTTGAGTGGAGAGGCCAAATTGGAAGGTTTGGCAACATTCTCTGAACCCGAATGCTCTGCATTTAACTCCCGTGGATTCAGAGGTTGGATGCAGCCCTAGGGAGTCCTGGAAAACATGGATACAGCCAGGACTCCCTATGGCGTCATCAACTTTTGCAGCCATGAAGAGTCATGTGCCAAGTGTTCGGGTGGAGAATGTTGCTAAACCCGAAAAAGTATGGCCTGTCTGCTCACCACTACCAGTGGCTCTTCCCACTGTCTCTCCTATAGACATGTATGCATGTGTTCTGAACGGTGAGAGGGAAGTAGGCTGCTGTAAGACACTGCTGCCCTGGTGGCTGCTTACTGTATCTTTCCTGAGAACAAAAAATTGGCCGATACTACTTTTTCCTGACCTTTCCCATCCAGAGATAGTCAGGACTACCCCCCCTGGGTAGAGCGTAATACAGAAAAGGATTGTGTCCATAGGCATTTAGGTATCTATCGCTCACCAAGCAATGGTTCTATATGCTCACCCATTTCCCTGGTCATATTATCAGACTTGTAATTGAGTTGGATATTGACTGAAGGGCCCACCCGTTTTGGTGGTCTACATACAGGAGCCATCCCTTTTGCTAGGTCCTTCTCTGGATTTCTGGATAGTCCTGGGTTTTAAGACTCATAACTGAGCCTCCGTGGACCTTTTTGCATACTGCTCACCCATAAACATAGTGCACAAATCCACACATCATTCTCTGTGTCACGATCCTGTAGGCCGTATCGTACTTTATAACAAGGCACATGAAGGCAAGTGTCTAGGACGGCAGGAAGAAGGGGGCGTCACTTTTATGGGGGGAAATAGTAATTTATTCTGTTTTGGCTGTAGGACATAATTTCCACAGCTGTGAACGTCCTGTGTTTCTTTTTTTACATTTCTTTAGAACTTAATAATCTCCATTGTATCGATGAATTGTTAGAAGATGAGTTAGGAGCTGAGACTACAATATACTCTCCTCAATCTCCGGATGTTGGAGGCGAGATAAGGGATATTCATAGACAGTGGTGTAATATAGGAGAATGTGGCTTGTGACCTTGCATTGTGAACAAGGGTCGGAGTTACGTACAAGGTAAACAAGGTAACGTCTGTAAAAAAGAAAGTCACTTTCTCCTGACCTAAATCAATATGAGCAGGAGGCATGTACGCTATTAGGCCTCGTCGTCATGGCAGCAGACATGGAGTCTAACCTTAACACAACCCTCGCACCCCCTGTCATAATGACCTGTTCTCCCTGTCTGAACAGATTACACCTACTGAGCTCTACCAGGTGGAAAAGGCTTCGTTCGCCTTGCCAAGACTGTATTTCTATTTAGGGATAATTATATACAACAGGCTAAACTAATCTGTATACCGTACATGTTACTGGAACAGGGACTCATAAGGGCAGGATTGCGGCAGATTTTGTGTGTGGCTATGCATGTGGAAAATGACCGCAAAATTACAGAACCATGTATGTGGATAAAAAGTTTAGTAAATCGCATTCACATGTTGGCAATTTTTTCCCAGTAGAAAGTGACCTGCGGTGCGGATTTTAAAATCTGTAAGGCTGCATTCACACGTTAAGTAGATATGGTCTGTTGCCAGACTGTATGGCAAGGACTGGAACTCCTGGTATCATCATTCAGTATGATTATCATGATTCATTATGCCGTGAGCTCCGAAACACTGTCAGTACAGGAGTGCGAAGATTTAACCCTTTCAGAGCTCACAGCATCATTATGAATGAAGATGCCGGGAGTTCCGAGGTCTGGTCTGTAGCATACAGTCAATGTATGGACCGTATCTATGGAACGTCAGATTGTGGCCTTACACGTCAGTTTCTGTTATGGAAGATAGTGGATTGAAAGCATGGATTGGTTCCATATTTTCTGTACTGAATTTAATAGAAAAGAAGAATAATAAGATGCAATCCTTGTGGATGGATGCAACAGATCACCTGTGGATCCGCAACAGAATCTGCAAGGGTGGATATATTCCTTTAAAGGGGGCATCCAACTAATTAGAAAATCTTCCCGGTCCTTAGTGTTATAATCTATACCTGTGGAATTGTTGTCACATGAGGCTTCTCCACTCCAGTAGATCTCATATTAATCTATAATCTATCTGTTAATCCTATCTATCTGTCTATCATCTATCTGTTAATCATATCTGTCTATCTCCTATCCATCTATCTATCTATCTATCTATCTATCTATCTATCTATCTCCTATCTATCTATCTATCTATCTATCTA
The DNA here is from genome assembly GCF_027789765.1 of Dendropsophus ebraccatus. NCBI lineage: Eukaryota > Metazoa > Chordata > Amphibia > Anura > Hylidae > Dendropsophus > Dendropsophus ebraccatus. Next base: position 78,066,817 of record NC_091465.1, on the reverse strand, counting down.
TCTATCTATCTATCTATCTATATATTATCTATCTACCTATCTATCTATTATCTATCTATCTATCTATCTATCTATCTATCTCCTATCTATCTATCTATTATCTATCTATCTATCTATCTATCTATCTATCTATCTATCTATCTATCGATCTATCTGCCTTAATCTATCCGCACACATATATACATACACTATTATTATGTATTATATTGAATAAAATAAAAATAAAATATTTAGATTACCTTTATCTATAATATATAGAAAAAGTCTGAAAAAGGAAAGTGTAAAAAACACAAAAAGTTTTCTTTTGACAGTTGTCCTACGCTGGAAAAGAGCATTTGCCAAGGCGAAACATATCCACACAAAGCCATTGACTAGATCCTCACAAGGAAGTCTTCAATGTGTAACGTATTGATAACTCAGAAGGCAGGAACAGGTTGTATTGGCTTAAGGATAATTACCTAAGCTAATTACAGGGGTCAGAGGTTAATGTGGGGGAGGGGGGGGCTGTGAACGGCTGCCTGCGGATCAAAGAGAAAACAATTAGAAATCCCTTTTCCTGGAACAATCAATAAGTGAAGAACAATGCCTTTTCTCATAGCTGCTTGACCATTAGACCACTTGACCGTCAGTGCCCTGGAAGAGTCACATCAGTCATTCACTGTTAGTCATCGTGACAAAAAGGAAAGAGAATCGAATTATTTCTAACTAATTTTCTCCAGATTTTCAGAATTTTTGTATCTATAATAATAATTAAATAAAAAATTTAATTAAATTTGCCAATTTTTTTTAAATAAAAAAAATAACGAAAAACAACCCTTTGTGCCTCCCTTTGTCTCCACCCTCTTCGCCTTCCAGATAATGTGCATATTAATAACTCTGGCTAGCATACAAGAAGCTTTGGCCTGTGTTCAATTTTTTTTCACCTCCTTCACATGAGCATATTCTGTCAGTGGAGCGAGCTGTACAGGGGCCAATATTATTAATAGTGCGGCTGGGGGGTAATGACTCTTTCTGGTGAATGGAAGTGCTATAACCGTAACATGTTTTCAAATTTTCATGGTTGAACATGATTATTCAAGTTTCTATAAGAAAGATGGGGGGGGGGGGAGGTGAAAAATGGATAAGGATGTCAAAAATCACTTGTGTCAATAAAACAACTGCTTCACAGTTTGATAAATCTCCCCACAGAGATTTTTTTTTTTAGTGGGTCCTCCAGTAATGAGGCAACCTCTATAGGTGACCATAGACATTATATTGAAGATTATGGTTGAACATCTTTCGCCAGTGCGGCTATACACGTCTTAGTTCATATAAGCCATTACGGTTCTTCATACTGGCCAAACACGATCAATGAGAATATTTCTATGAATGTTCTGTCCAGAAAGATTTTTTAATTTCAAAAAATCTTTCCAGGTCAGGTAAAATGTAGTTAAAGTTCATGAAATGAACATTTGTTTTGGTTGAAATCCCTGATTTTTATCACCTTTAATACATATGAGAATGCTTAGCTAACAGTTACCTCTCCCAATCTTTCCATACTCATGAACATTGCTCCGAGTGTTCGTGTTTTCTGAATAGAGAGAAAAGATGTAAGCCGCTGCCAGAATCCTCCAGCAGCAGCTCATTTCTCTGACTACAAAAGTATCAGGTAGTTGAACTTCAATATTCAATATTCAAGTGAGAATCAGGAGGCGCCCATACACATTAGACAGTTGGCTGGTCCTGCCAAATAAATGTATGGAGGCCTATAAGGAAAACGTCAGTGAAACGTTCCAATTTCAAAGAGGATAGTCGACTATCTTTTGTGTATGGATATCTGCCAAAGGATCAGTCTCCAATAAACTTCTAATCCTATTGTTCTCAAAAGATCTGAACTGCTGCCAGAGATGTCTGACAGCGGCTTATTCCCTTGAAAACAGCCATGTTGGCCAAACCAAATCTGTATGGGAGGGATTTGAAAGATAACCACTAAAATCATTGGGTGCCCGGATCTGACTTGAGAACTTTTTGGCAGTAACTTTCTGTTTTGGCTACAAGAGGGCATCAAGTATAAGAGACCTTCCTATATTTGCCCCTAAAAGACCTTTGCCTTGGGTTGTCCATAGTGTTCTGCCCCTTTAAGACACTGGAATTCATTGCTGAGATTTACTCTGTCCACATTTCTCACATCCAGTGTGGCATATTTTCCCTGAAATGTAGGAGTTAAGTAAGACTGAGAATTTCATAGTAATCCCTCCCACTCTGCGGCTGTGTTTTCTGGCGGGCTCGCTTCTGAGTAATTTGGGAGTGAATACCGCTGAATCTTCTAGTGTGGTGAATCACCTGCAAATCATTTGACTAAATCCCCCATATTATTGTAGATTTCATGTATTTCCATAATACTGAACAAACTATCATTGACTAATGGTCTGTCGATTCCCAGAGAGCCTTTGTAAGTGCTGGTTAACTAATTCTCCCCACAGACATTGTTTGCATTCAGAAGTCAAAACCACAAGTGCGTTGCCCACAGGCCTAATCCACCCTCGTGTAAATGTCACCAGGTACGACGCCTAAACGGTGGAATCAAAGCCAACCTCCACTCAAATCCTGGAAATACAAGTTTTACTGCTCTAATCCCCAATACCACCTCAACCCCCCCTTTACTTGTCACACTCACAGAGGTCCAAGAAGTTAAAGGAGAAGTCCGGCCATTTTTAAACAACGACAGGGGGTAAATGAAATAAGGAGTCCTAACTTGCCTCTCCCCGTGCCCTGTGTTTCGGCAGGACAGGTCCCGGGACCCCTACCGGAAGGCATTTTTCCCCAAGTTGTAATGACGTCACGACTTGGAGGAAAATGCCTGTGCCGGCTTATGGACAGCCCATTTTGCCAATGAGTGACTGGAGTAGCGTCCCGCCCTAGTCACTGACTGGCTGAGCGTCCAGTCCATTAGTTAGGTCATAACGTTTGCAGCGCCAGAGATCCTGGAGCCTTGTGGGGGTCCCAGAGCGGTGATCCAGAGCTGAAGAGGCACAAGGAGAGGTGAGTACATACCCTTTGTTACTTTTCCTTGTGCCCCTGCCTTTTTTTTACCCCCCGGATGACGAACTTCTCCTTTAAGATATGAGGAGCTGTTTGCCAGTCTCCTCACACTTTAAATCTGTGTTGACATATGAGAGTTGTCCTCAGGACTATGCCCTCACCATCGAAATGTTCCAAGAATGGCTTAATCCTTTTTCTTAGAAGCCTAAGTCCATTTGTTCCAATTTTGGACCACAGTGACTGAACAGCTATTGATTGGTATGGCTACCTTTAAAAATAATTTCCCCTTGTAAAGGGGTTATCTGGTGGCAACTTCTTTTTGAAAGAGCATAGGTTGGCTTAAAAATAATACATGAATAAAGGATGATACATGCCCGAGCCTGAGTTATAAAATATAAATGAATTCCTTAGTTGTTAGGCAATAACTAATAAGGCTGCCTTACAGTAAGGGTTGTCACCAAGGCAGTCCATGTGGTGAAACGGGGCCTAGACCTGGTTGGTCTCATCCTATATACTGGACTCTCCTCGCTAGAGAAGAGGAAAACAAATACCAATCCTTATGTTTAAGTGGGAAAACCTGAAAAATCCCAAATAGTTCTTTATTATAGAGCCCTACGACTAGGTAAATTTACTGTGACCATGTTGTCATGTATATACCCCAGTAGTTGATATTATACATAAATATAATTCTCAAAAACATCATCATAAAAGGCGACTTTTTGATTTAAAGCAACAATTCTCTTGAATGTCTTTCATGTGAATTCACAGGCACAAGAGGTGGGAACATATCAGGAAACATGACTATCTGTAGGTTAAATGTTTAACCTTGTATGACAAGGAGGTGTGAGAGTAGAGCTTCGAGGGTACGTGAGGTGACGAGTAAGTAGGAGGGAATTGAGGGCGAGATGAGAGCCTGGCAAATGTCAGCTAAGGATGCCGGTTCCCTGAGGGCTGTTGTTCCATTTCTCTGTCTTGTTTGATATAGAACCATTTAGAATCCTGCCTATTTCAATGTCAGGAGATGGTGGTAGAGCTTTACGAGTGGAACATTTCAATGGCGAGCCCATGGTGCTTATGCAGCTTGGGGACGCAGGGGCATTGTGGTGATGTAAGTAAAAATTAGTTCATTAGTTTCCCATAATCCTTCATGGAAATGGACAGGACTGTAAACAATATCAGTACGGAGAAGACACGACTCGGGGCCCTATTACGGGGGGGGAGAGGGGCGATTATCAGCCAAACAGGCTGACACAGCCCTGTGTAATAGCGCCAAGGTCATCCAGCTGACGGCTGATTGTAGAAGTTGTTGATTGAGTCTTATGAGGGATCTGTGAACAATTGCTGATCAACGAGATCAGCGCTAACTTATAGACAGGCCGTGTAATAGGACACTTAGATGGGGGGGGGGGGGGAAGGGGTGAACCCTCCCTTTTTTTTATTGGAAACTGTTGATGAGCTTTTTGACGGATTATTCCCTATTATACGGGACGATTATTGTGCGAATTATCGTTATATCGTTCACATTTAAACTATAATGGTTTTGTGTAAATGCAGGCAGCGATGAAACGACCAAGGAAAATCGTTTATCGTTTGCTTGGTGCTGACACCAATATCATTGTTAATTGTTCGCTGTAATCCTGCATTCTATCACTAATCATTCACTAATCGTTCAGTGTAATTCCACATCATTCCTTCGTTTGCTGGGATCAGATGGAGTAAATTATCATAGCAACAAACGACTCTCGCTCTGATGAACTATTTCAGGTTAACGATAAACGATCTTGTTTGTGATCGTTAATCGTGAAAAAGTGCTTCATCTAGGACCCTTAGCTGATCGTCTATTATGGAGTTCCTATAAGTGTCCGGTTTCTCTGTAGCACCACCACAGGAGAAATCGAGTATTACACAGTGCCCATTCATTTCAATGTATTGCCGGTGTGATACAGGAAAAGACAGGTCCTCCACAGCAAGAGACACCCTTTATCGCTGCCCCCCCCCCCCGTCTAGCCAAGAGATGAGTATCTTGAACGCAGGACCCCCACTCATTATACTCATTTCTCTGTAATAGGGTGTAAATGGGTTCTCTAAGATATAAAAGCTTGTTGAAAGGATAAGCAGCTGTTTCATGGTTCAGCAGAATTGTGGTTAAACAGATCACCCAGAATTCCTTCTAATCTCGGTTCTTACTAATACAATTTCAACAGAACCAGAGACAATTGGCACTACAGGTATAATCATGGACAGAGACGTAGGTATCCCATATGAATGATAAATGCTGGGGTGCTCACTAGGTACATATGTCCATACGGATCCCAATATATTCAAAAGATAAAGTAGTGGCACTCACCAGTGTAGGTAAATTTGCAGGTTCCTGCAAGGACATAGACAAGGCGTCCGCCAGGTAGGTGCAGGTACCTGCACCTACCTGGCGTCCGCCTTGTCTCTGTCCACGCATCACTGAAATAAAGAAACCTGCAAATTAACCCATACTGGTGAGTGCCACTACTTTATCTTTTGAATATATCTTACTAATATAATGCCAATGTCTCCATTGTGGGTAATCGATAATGATTTCAGATGATCGTACCCACAGAGGCAGCATCGCTTAAAGTTAGTGTTGAGTGGACTTGCCAAACTGTTCAGGTTCAGCAACATTCTCCGAACCCAAACGCTTTCCATTTGACTCCCAGCGGCTGGAGAAGCTGGATCTAGCCCTGGGGCTGCCAGGAAAACATGGATGTAGCCATTTGAATCGTCATTGTCAGTCGCACATTGCCACATTGGCAACAATGATAAAGATAAAGGATCACACGGTTAATCGAGCCATGTAAGGGCTCTTTGAATGAGCACCGATCACACAGATTGACACTTATTGTTGGATCCTGCTTGGCCCGTCCATAAGGGTGTATACTAATGATACATGGAAATGCATTTTTTTTCTTTACAACTTCACAACATACTATTATTTAGGATATACAGCACTCTCCAACCTGGTCCTTCTGACTGATGAATAAAATTCCAGAATGACAGTGAAGACTGACACACAGGTCGAGCACTGAGATATGCCATCTGCCATCAGTGCAGAGGAGGATAATAACCTCAGTAATGGGCACTGGGGTTTCCACCTAGCTTGTGTAGTGGTGGACAACTCAGAAGTCTTGAGTAAACTTCGAGCACAATCAAGTTCATTCGAACCCTTCATTCGAGCATGCAGGATTTGATTAATGGTGGCTGTAGAAGTTGGATGCAGCCCTAAGGCTGCCTGGAAAACATGGATACAGCTATAGGCATCGAACTTCAGCAGCCACCGCTAATCAAATGCCGCACACTGGACGAACTCGCGCACACTCAAAGTTGGCCCAACTCTACAACTCAGACGTCTGCTGGTGTATAGATGGTTGATAGACAGCTCCACACCTATGCTGAATACCAGCACCCATGGCAATTGACCTATAAGTGGTGTGTGGGAAGGAGAAGTGACAGCTGGAAATCCCTGGGGCAGTGAATACTCAGCGTCATACGGAGCTGATTCATACCTGCTCGTGAAATGACAGCTCCCATTGCTGATGTAAAACGGCCACAATTTCAGTAACTACAGAATGGAGGTGCCGAGATTTCCCCACTGTAATAATGTTATTATGTGTTATCGTTGTCATGGGATGAATGGTGTTTATATGGTAATGTAAAGAAAAAAATTACCTACAATTTATGTATCGCACCCTGTAAAAAGTAAGAGTGATTCAGGTCCTCGTCATCCCTGTCAGTGGACTTGCAGTTATATGCAGAATACTGGCCGCCAGAATACCACTTCTTTTTATATGGATATCATTTGTAAAGGGACTGAATCTAATATTAAGAGGATGATGGGTCCTTGATATTATGGCCGGCCTTAGGCTCTTGTCATTGTAACAAAAACCATCATGGCAGTGCGGAGTCCATCAAACAGCAGATACCATGAGGCTCTATTAACTTATTAGGAAGTCTCTTGGGTTCTGTCATGGTGTTCATCATTTTGATGGGAAGAACCTAATGGAGCAACTGATGATTGTGTGAACACAGCCATGGAGGTGTTGGGCATGGAAGGTGGCATACAATGTGATCAACACAAACCCTACAGAGGGGGATTATTGCTAAGATATTCCATCTCTAGCTGATTGCTAGTGGTCTCACTTCTCGGACATCCACCAATCCCAATAATGAAGAGGCCATTGCTTTGCATGGTGGTAACATAGAAATGACCCTTTAAAGAAGTCCATCCTCAGCTGACGTCTCACAGGTGGCAGGGGAGGGAGTAACAATGAGGCATTGCTTACTTCTCCCCGTGCCTGCGATGCGCCATCAGACCGGCCCCGGGACCCCTACCGGAGGGCATTTTCCCCTGAGTTATGATGATGTCACGAGTCGGGGGAAATGCCCGCCCCAGCTGATGGACAGCCGCTCAGCCAATCAGGGACTACAGCGGCATCCTGTCCCAGTCACTGAGCAGCCAATCCATGAGACGGGTCATGACGTCTGCAGCACCGGAAATTCCGTAGCCTGACGGGGATCCCAGAGTGGCTCTTCTTATAACCTTCTATAACAATCAAGACATGTTTATTCAGGGTGTTGAACCCCCATACGTCTCCATATGTCTAAATGATGGAGGGAATAAACGCGTCCTCATGCTGAGGGGTGCTACAAAATTACAAACAGTGCTACAGTAATGGGATGGGGGTTAAAGGGATCAATTTTTATTATGAAATCTCATGCAACATATTTTATAGTATAGTACTAGGGGATTTACAGTACAATACATGTGAATAGGTCATTGGACCTTATCGCCATTAAAATGCTACCTAAGCTATCGGCATCCTGTTATAGAGAAGAAGGAGCTGAGCAGATTGATATACAACTTTATGGGAAAAGATTCAGTATAACTTGTAATTTACTGATTGAAATCTCTGATGTTTACCTGCTAAAGAGTCCAGTCCATTGAGTGACTCCGCCCACTGGACTCCTTATCACAGAATGAACAGGGATTTCAATCCACATGTTAAAAGTTATACTGAAGCTTTTCCCGCAAAGATATATATCTATCTGCTCAGTTCTTTCTGCTCTATAACATGATGGTGATAGATTAGATAGCATTGTCTTGGTGAACGGTTGCCTTTAAAGGGAACCAATCACCCCGAAAATCGATGTAAAGACAAGGATATGTGCTGATAGATCACCCAGCACACTTCCCAAATATGCCCCTGTAACCTCTGTGCCCCCCTCAATGAGACAGTAATCTTACTTTCTTCTTGTCACGCGCTGTATGTAAATTTTTGCTAACTAGTCCGGGTGGGCGTATGTAGTCCTGGTGGGCGTATGTAGTCACGGTCCGTGGGCGTATCTACTCACGGTCCGGGGGCGTATGTAGTCGCGGTCTTCGGCTGTAATCACGCCCAGAGGGGCGTGATTCGGCGGCTTGCGGTCCAGTGACGTCATCCGGCGGCTTGCGTTCCGCGTCGCGGCCGCGCTGACGTGTTCGGGAACCCGCGCATGCGCAGTACGGCGGGAGACGACGCTGACGTACTGCGCATGCGCGGGTTCCCGAACACGTCGGCGCGGCCGCGACGCGGAACGCAAGCCGCCGGATGACGTCACTGGACCGCAAGCCGCCGAATCACGCCCCTCTGGGCGTGATTACAGCCGAAGACCGCGACTACATACGCCCCCGGACCGTGAGTAGATACGCCCACGGACCGTGACTACATACGCCCACCAGGACTACATACGCCCACCCGGACTAGTTAGCAAAAATTTACATACAGCGCGTGACAAGAAGAAAGTAAGATTACTGTCTCATTGAGGGGGGCACAGAGGTTACAGGGGCATATTTGGGAAGTGTGCTGGGTGATCTATCAGCACATATCCTTGTCTTTACATCGATTTTCGGGGTGATTGGTTCCCTTTAAGCACTGGTTAAGTCTGCAAAAAGTTTCTAATGTAAAGGGAGAAATTCGCACCAAAATTTGGCTTAAAACTTTATGCAAAACCCGCAAGGGAAAAAGTCCACAGTATGATTTATGCAATGTCTAATAAGGGATGTGTACACATTTACTCAGCGCTTTGTTGTCTGTTTATATGTGAATTGTAACGTAACACGTAACTGATTACAGAACAAATATTTAGAATAGGAGCTATAAGTCACATGGTGCGGCCGTGTCCTCAGGAGGCTTCAGATCCCTCAGCCTGCTACCAGATAAATGCCCACCTGATCTACAGTCTATATGACTGTGTTGCGCGGTTTCTTTATTTGTGGCTTCCATATTCTACATATGACTGTGTATATACGTTATATAGACGCATCATAAAATGACTGCACATCACAAAGCTCAGCTCTAAGAAGAGGCCTCTGAGCAGCATCTGTCTCATATCAATCTATGTGTCTGATAAGCAGGACTTCCACCTATCAAGAGAACAGGTGGACCCCATTTTCCAGTAGACAGCTGTAGGCCGTTGGTTGCCACCCGAAGGACCAGCTGTTTCCAAAACTCCCTACAACGAAGAGGATCCCATATAACCCAAGCCCAAAAAGATCTCTGTAGACTGTGAATGAGTTTGGCATAAAGCATTTCTTTCAATGGTGTCTTCCTGATCATTCCTACCATCATGTATAGAGCATACAGACATCCGGTAAGGGACACTCAGCAGAAGTAGTCCACTCACCGAGTCACCACCTGGCTTCCTTTACATTTCACATGTTACTGCATTCACCTTAAGTGGATTTTATATTCCTTTACTTTGTTGGTAAAGCAAATCTAAGAATAAAGGATAAGCATCATTGTTTCTTGACTAGAGATGAGCGCAACTAGAGCGTTCTCTAGTGAGTTTGAACCTTGAAGACTTCCGGGTTAGGATGGACTTGAGCATGCTCGAGATGTGCTCATCTTTACTATCAACCTATCATGGAACAGTCCGTTTGAATTTGATCTAAAACCATCATGGTGTATACCCAACCATGGTATGATCCAACAAAATTCAACTTATTTTTTTTTTTCTACCTACCTTTTATTCTATGGACTGGAAGCACATTTATAGCATGTCATGGTATGGTCCACTCATTTTTTGAAAATACCTTTTTCTATCCACCTATGGTATGGTCAATAAATTTATTAACAATTTTTCCATTACTCAACTGGGCCATACCATCTACAATGGAATAGTCCATGGAACATGTTTCCCCATGCACCAGTCTTGACTCCACCAGATTTACTATCCACCTATAATGGTATGATTCATTGGATCTTATGCAGTTCTTCTCCTAGAGATTCATGGTATGGCCTACTGTAATTTTTATTGTCCTCCCTTATAAATGGAAATATACAGAATCTCATTTGATCATGTTACCAAAGAATCAATGATTTTTCTTTAATACATAATTTACTGTACAAAAATATTATTTTATAATTATGGCTCATATAAGGATTAGCAAGAACAGGCCTAGGGACTACCTCCTTATAAGAATTCACGTACAGTGAACCGAGCCGACATCCCTCCAATACAGAACCTCAGGATTGTGAATAATTTTTTAATACGGCCCTTTCCTCCAGCAAACATGAAAATTACATCGATATGATTTATATAATGTTTTTGTATACGGGCCCTTCGGTCCCTTCACAGACCTGTGAGAATTTTTAATGGAATTTTTTTTCTTTTCGAGGAATAACCCCATTTTTTGTCGCCCTTCTTTGCCGTCAGCGAGTTTCTGAATTATTGCAGCGTCTCAGTCAGAAAAAGGGGGGAGAGGAGGGTGCGTGTGACGATACAATGGGGGGGATTCATATTAAAAGAGCATCCTTATTAACTTATTCATTGCCTGAAATCTCCCCGCGGTGCGGTGCTCTGCAGTGCGACATTGTCACCTAGGTAGGGGTTAACAACAAAATACAATGGCGATAGAGGTAGGGTACAGTAGGTAGGGAAATCTCTCCTGCACCCCACATCTTCCAGCACACGCTCCACGTGCTTTATACAATGGTCGGAATTTCTCTTTATATTAAGACCCCCCCCCTTTTACATGTGCGCATCCTTGCACATCCCCCACTGTAGTGCTGTAGTTAGAGCAGTCAGGTGCATTATACGGAATCATCCTGGTATACAGTGTATGATGCCAACCTTCATTTTTGAATATTTTATCAAAGAATTCGAAAGCCGTCCGAACGCCGGACCCACGTGCCCCTTCCAGTACTAAAAATGGCTGACGGCGACGCATCTCGCACCTCCGAGCCACTCGTTCTCTACATCCCTTATTTTCTCTTTCATGCCAGCTACAATTCGCTTATATAGAAAGCAGCAAATCCATGTGACTCCCAGGATGTAAGACATTCTTCCTGCTCAAACACGGATGACAAAATGTACAGTAAGGGCTTACGCTTCCACGTGCCCCTCTACTGTACGGCACCCCTCACAATCCAATACAACATCCAATGTGCTTTTACGCTACACACGGACCGGACTCTCATGCCCCCCCTTCCTAAATACATCACAATCTTATCTTCCTTATACACACGAGTTAAACGAGATATACATGAAATAAAAAAACGTACATTCCGATTTATTATTCTTGGATACGCCCCCCATTACTCATATACTCCTCCCATTGAAAAAAAAATTCCAGATCTTCTCTTTTTTTTCATTTAGCATTTGGGGAATTTCAAAAATTTGAAAAAAAAATTAAACTTACATTTTGCCGACCCGCATTAATTCCGCATTTGCTGTGAAATCTCGTATCGTGCCAGATGTTGCATTGATGGAAGATGAAGATTTTTTTTTTTCCCTGTGAAATACACAGAGCCGGCCTTGTAGTGAGCTGCCTGGTTAACCCTGCGCTGGAAGAAGCCGCTCTCTCTCTCCACACTGTATGGGATAAAGGAATTTTAAAGCACGTGTTTTCTTCCTTTTGAATCCTTTCCAACTCCCTTGGTTTTGCTGGATGAAAAGCAGAAAGGATAAGACCCAGCCAGCTCTATATTGCCTTTCGCATGATCTGACTTTCTGGATGGCCGCTTGCTGTGTTTTAGTGGGAGAGGGGGGTGTGGGAGGAAGAGGAGGGAGGGATGTGAAGAGGAGGGGGGGTACGGAGGGAGAGAGAGAGCAAGAGAGAGAGAGAGCTAAAATGGCATTGGCTTTGACAGTGTGTAGAGGAGACTGGAAGGGGTGGGAAAGAGAAAAAAAGGAGAGGGCGGGAGAGGGGAAGGGAGAAAGCAGATAAAGGCAGAGGGAAGATGAAAAAAGGAAGAAAAAAGGTGAAGGTGACAGAAGAGAGAGTAAAAAAAAAAAATTATAAAATGAATTGAGCAGATCCCCACGGCGCCACCTCCCTCCATGGGAATTTCACTCAATTTCCGAAAATGTGTCCATAAACATCAAGAATTTAGCGGGGGAAAAAAATTATGCAACATTTTTTTTTTTATTTCGTAGACATGAGATCATTCCACATCTCATCGAAACCAGAGAGGAATTACTTATCGAATCAATTGGCGTCGGTGTACATCGGTCTGATAGCTTTGCATGTGCTTTGAGTTTGTTGAAAATGATACAAATAAAAGTATATGATATGTAGAATGAATGTAAGGTCCGTTGGATTATAGACAAACTGGTACAAATGCTTGAGCTGTTATGGTTGAATCTAGGGTCTTCTTCATAAGATTTTATGTAGATGTTGATACAGACAGTTTGTCATTGGATGTTTGTTTTGTGAACTATGATGGGTTATTCCCATCTCAATCTGTTTTATAGGACCCCGACGCATAAGAAGTTTATAGCAGCACCAATATCTGATTGGAATTTATCATATTCATTTCTGGTCCGATTAGAATTAACCAGATTGATCAGATATGATTTGGTCCAAATAACTTTGTCCCGAATCAAAAGCATCCCACTTGCCCCCTGTGTATAACCCTCTGGGGGTCTCCTAGGTGCCCGGTGCCTAGGAGGTCCCCATCCACAGCAGTAAAGTACGTATGTGTGGTATTGTAGGGCTAGTAGTAATAGCTGCTGGCTTTAGCGATTCATCGGGAACAGGTTTTTGAATTTGCAGAATTGGTGAATTTTGGAGAAATATGGAATAAACTTGCTTTGTGCCAGATCAGTTTGCTCATCTCTAACCACACGGTATATCACGTTACTTCTCTAGGAACCACTTCTACGGGACACAATGTTATCGTTACGTTCCAGCATCCTTCGCGGTAAAGGTTGCTTGGTGAAATTTGTTATAAAAGTCATTTTTGCTATCAGTCACCTCCTAGTATAAGATGTCATACTAATATTCCACATCTATCCAAAGATGGAGCTTACATTAATGTTCATATCTGATATATTCTTTCCTTATAACAGAGCGAGGGGTGGATGGTGTCCTGTCTCCTCTAGTGATGGCCACAAGATAAGGATGATTAATGGCCGACCCTCTCATACCTTCTCTGAGCAACTACTGAGGGATGAGGAGAGGGATGAGGAGATGCTGAAATCCTCACAGCCATCTGTTTGATCTATCTATCTATCTATCTATCTATCTATCTATCTATCTATCTATCTATCCATCTCCTTCCTGTCTATCTATCTATCTATCTATCTATCTATCTATCTATCTATCTATCTCCTATCTATCTATCATCTATCTCCTATCTATCTATCTATCTATCTATCTCCTATCTATATCCTATCTATCTATCATCTATCTATCTCCTATCTATCTATCTATCTATCTATCTATCTATCTATCTATCTATCTATCATCTATCTATCTATCATCACCTAAATGCTCCATCAACATCCCAGCAGATCAGATTATACAGCTTCACCTGTCAGCGACTCTTTAGTATAGTGTCAGCTATTGATTTCTATTATCAGCCACATCTGATTGAGCTTTATAGATCTTCTTCTACTCTCAGAATATTCCATCACATCGTATACACAACTCTTCAGGTCTCTGTGATCACATATAATTGTGTTGCAGTCATTAATGTTCCCTCTATTGGGTATTGATGACATGTAAGTGACAGCGGGACTAGGTCAGATCAGGAGATAGATAGATAGATAGATAGATAGATAGATAGATAGATAGATAGATAGATAGATAGATAGGAGAGATAGATAGATAGGAGATAGATAGATAGATAGATAGGAGATAGATAGATAGATAGATAGGAGATAGATAGATAGATAGATAATAGCTAGATAGATAGATAGTAGATAGATAGATAGATAGATAGATAGAAGATAGATAGATAGAAGATAGATAGATAGATAGATAGATAGATAGATAGGAGATAGATAGATAGGAGATAGATAGATAGATAGATAGATAGATAGATAGATAGATAGGAGATAGATAGATAGATAGATAGATAGATAGATAGATAGATAGGAGATAGATAGATAGATAGATAGATAGATAGATAGGAGATAGATAGATAGATAGATAGATAGATAGATAGATAGATAGATAATAGATAGGAGATAGATAGATAGATAGATAGATAGGAGATAGATAGGAGATAGATAGATAGATAGATAGATAGATGATGGATAGATAGATAGATAGATAGATAGATAGGAGATAGATAGATAGATAGATAGATAGATAGATAGATAGATAGATAGGAGATAGATAGATAGATAGATAGATAGATAGATAGGAGATAGATAGATAATAGATAGATAGGAGATAGATAGATAGATAGGAGATAGATAGATAGATAGGAGATAGATAGATAGATAGATAGATAGAAGCAAAAATTGGCAGCACCCCAATGCCTCTGTTCACACTGTAGGTTGCATGCTGCATGTGGCTGAAGCACAGACAAAAATGCAACAGCTCCTGTGGGGGGGGGGGGGGGGAGTATGTACGTTAAGCACTTTTTTTCCTTCTTTTTTTTTTTTTTTTTATAGATAGATAGAATTTGTAAACCAAGACTATCCACTTACTTTAGTGATTCTGGGAATATATTTGAAGCATATCAAGTTATTATTCTAAAAATGTGGTCACCCTGGTGCATAACATCTATACCATCCCCAATTCTGCCGCCGCCATTGTCCCAGAATGGATCCTGTTCCATATAGTTTTTCTGTTTGAGGTCGACAAGCGTACTACCCACCGAACCAATCGGGGGCTGCAGTAGTGTTTTATCCCAGCTGCTGATTGGCTATGAAAGAATGGCGGAGGGAGCGAGGAAGCTGTAGTTCTTATCACCATATTAAGTATAATATTACACCTTGAAATGGCCCTTTAGGTCTCACATTCCCATTAAAAGACAATTTTTATTTTTAAGGGAAAATAAATAAAAAATAAATGAAGTAAAAAAGGAAATAATAAAATTCCTCAATGCTTGCATTAAAAAAAAAACGAGTGATAAAAAGCAGCGATTGTTTTTGCTACACTGCCAGTTTTGGTGCAACGCTCTAACATTTTTGGGCAAAACACAAAGTCATAATAAGTCACTATAATTTTACACCAAATACTACTCAAACATTCCTAAAAATGTATAAATTAACATTATAAATTCCCCCCATACTGTATAAAATGTGAAAGCCCTGATGTCATGATTATCTAGAATTCTGGTAAAATGTGATCTTCCAGAGGAAAAAAAACTACACCAACCTTCCAGTACTTATCAGTTGCTGTATTCCCTACAGGAAGCGGTATTTTTTTCCAGTCTGGAGAGCAGGAATGGTTTTCTATGGGGATTCGCTGCTGCCTTGGACAGTTCCTGACATAAACAGAGGTGGCAGCAGAGAGCACTATGTCAGACTGGAAAGAATACACCACTTCCTGCAGGACATGTAGCAGCTCATAAGTACTGGAAGACTTGAGATTTTTTTAAAAGAAGTAAATTACAAATCTCTGGCACCATTTAATTTAAAAGAATTTTTTTTTTTGTGAACAACCCCTTTAAATCCAGTTTGATAACTTTTTTTAGTGACAGTTTTATAATTCATTACATCTGACAATCTGGTCTGTCACCTATCAAGTCTCATTGCCGGATTTAAGTGTCAGCCAGTCAGTGACTGGGGCAGGATGCCACTCCAGTCACTGATTGGCTAAGCAGGCAGTCCGTCAGCCGGGATGGGCACTCTCCCTTGCGTTGTGACCTCATCATAACTTGTGAGAAAATGCCTTCTGGTGAGGATTCCGTGGCCGGTGACATTGTGCATCGTGGGCACGGAGAGAGGTAAGCAATGCTTGCTTGTTATTTTTTTCCTGACCCTGCTATCTGTCAAAAGTTTGTTAGGGTCGGACTTCTTCTTAAAAATTAAAAAATAAATAAAAAAATAAATAAAAAATCGGCCTTGAATTTTTTGTACAAACACAGCGTAAATTTGGAATAAATAACAAATTCCAATATGCAAGCACAATAAAATTACATCGGTTCAATTATATAGACATTGGATTATCGGACAACCATAGAAAGGTTTACAGAGAAGAGCTGGGAATCTTTGAGAAAAACGGAAAAAATAAAGTTAGATATGTGTCAACCAAATCTTAAGATTTTAGTGGCCTACTCCATGTCTATACCCCTCTCCTAGCAGATGTCCGGGGAGAAAAGGATCAGGTTGGTTAGACTTAACATGTCCAGTACTTTTGTTCTTGGGGAGAAAAACTGTCTGTTTACAGATTTCCCCTTTGAGGACATAAGTACACTCAGCTGAGTAGCGTGTGCATGTGGGGATCAGGAGACATAGCTGTCTGATAAATTGGCCCGCAAAAGTCTCCTGCTTCTCATTGTCTGAGATTGCATATTAGAATGTCTTTGGATTATCGGATGCCGGATTAAAGGAAACTCGATAAAATTTCACTTTCTGTCATGTAACGTTTCCTGAATAAACACAAGCTTTTCATTTGGCTCAATTCACGGTTACACAGCTTACATGGGTTTACATGGGACTGCAGGTAAATTCTTTTACATGATGATAATCCACACATGAAATTAAAAGGATTGTCCAAAACTAGACATATTATTTCATTTTAACTTGGCTCCCTTAACTTCAATGGAGCAGAGCTGCAATACCACCCACTAACTGGGAACCAGAGTGGCACTGTTTCGGAAAGAAATAAATGATCTGAGTAATAGAATACACAGACTGAGGATAATATGGCAGCTTGTGTGGAGAGTGGTGTTGGTGCCAACATGCCATGGTCAAGGGATTCAGATATAGGGTTGTGGCAGTGTACAGAACACTCTCTGTAACCTTGTGAGCCCTTTAAACCTGTCCCCAACCAATGATTACTCCTCCTAATCTGACTCCTGGCTCTGAGGCCTGAACATATACGTATGATCACTGCTGGACAGAACATGTGCGGGGGGAAGGATTGGGGGGGAATCTGACGTCCCCTTTCCAGGACTGAACTTCATGTCTTCTAAGAACAGAGCCTCGCACGTGCAAGCAGGGGCCTGTACTCATTCCTCGGCCCGTCTACCCCAGATCACTGTGATGGGAGTGTACTCCGGGCGCTATTCTGAGGGTGTGTGAGGGGAGGAGGGGGGATTTTCTAGGAATCCATTCATCAGCCTTCGGGGAAGGATTCTTAGAGTTCACTTTCCCTTTTTTAGTCTGATCCCCCCCCCCCTCGTCTTATGGTATACTAGTCATCTTGGAAGACTGGAGGAAGCCATTTTGAGAGATAAACCACGAGTCCTCTAATCCAGCATTGATTCTTATTGGCTGATCAATAATAAGGGCCTCTGCCCATACACTGAAGGACAAAGTTAGCTGCACCCACCAACCGGTCTTGTGCTTAAAGGAGAAGTCTGGCGAAAATTTTTATTAAAGTATTGTATTGCCCCTCAAAAGTTATAAAAATCAGCAATATATTACAATATAATACTTATTACGGGAAATGCTTATAAAGTGTTTTTTTCCCTGCACTTACTACTGCATCAAGGCTTCACTTCCTGTATAAAATGGTGATGTCACTTCCTGGATAACATGGTGATGTCACGACCTGACTCTCAGAGCTGTGGGGGCTGTGGCTGCTGGAGAGGATGATAGCAGAGGGATGCTCAGTGTCCCTCCTGTGTCCCTCAGTGTCCCCCTGCCATCATCCTCTTCAGCAGCCACAGCCCACACAGCTCTGGGAGTTGGGTCATGACATCACCATGTTATCCAGGAAGTGACATCACCATTTTATCCAGGAAGTGACATCACCATGTTATCCAGGAAGTGACATCACCATGTTATCCAGGAAGTGACATCACCATGTTAACCAGGAAGTGAAGCCTTGGTGCAGTAGTAAGTGCAGGGAAAAAAACACTTTTTAAGCATTTCTCGTAATAAATGTATATTGGTGATTTGTATAACTTTTGGTGGGCAATACAATATTTTAATAAACATTTTCGCCGGACTTCTCCTTTAAGGGGTAGGCTTTCATGGTGATTTTCAACATCTGCTCTTAATTTCTCAAGATAGACAGGACATCACCAAGATGTCTGGCTGTGGCTTATTACCCTCTTCCCATTGAGAAAACATGCATGCTTGGAAAAACTTAGGGGGGGATTTATCAAGCATGGTGTAAAGTGAAACTAGCTCAGTTACCCCTAGCAACCAATCAGATTCCACCTTTCATTCCTCACAGATTCTTTGGAAAATGAAAGGTGGAATCTGATTGGTTGCTAGGGGCAACCAAGCCAATTCTACTTTACACCATGTTTGATAAATCTTCCCCTTAGTGTGCACATGTATGTGGCGATGGGAGAGGTAGTTGTTGGTTAAGGTAGCAGTATATTTACCATTAGGCTGGTCATACAAGTGGGCCACAATATGGCTGATCACTGTCTTACTAAACAGTGAACAATGAACTTATATAATGTGGAAAATAATTGGCCAAATCGAGAGATCGGGAAATGAGCGAGCCGGGCCGAGGTTCGGGTTTGTTAGAACTTGAATCCATCTGCATTTGTATCCCGTGGTCTTCCCGCTCTGTGGGGAAGGTGGAGACAGCTGCCAGGTCCACCTGGAAATCAGGTCATAGGCTACATCTCTATATTCCAGGCAGGACTCAGGCCGTCTTCACCTTCCCCACGGGATTCAAATGCCAATCGATTGGGTTTATACGAACCTGAACATTGGCCCATCTCGCCCATCTCAAATTTTCACCCAACCATATCGAAATAAATCCAACACGATCGATCATAGTCTCGCATCTGCCATGGTGAGCAATCATTCACTTGTAATTTACAAAATACAATCTCCTATGTATGGTCATACTGACGCGTCTGATTTACAGGAACCCACACGAATTGATAAAATATGGAACAATGATATAACCACCTCGATATGATGAGTTTATAGACTTCTGTTTTGGTGAGATGTTTGAAGAGTTTGTAGACGCCAGAGAAACCAATGTTAAAATGATTTTGTGCAAAAATAACACTGCAAAGTCTTGGAGAATTTTTTAGGTTTTCCTAATATGATGGGTTTTGTCTAGATTGACCAGGTGGTCTTCTTCTTTTAAAAAGTGGTGCAAATCATACCACCGTGGAAGTGGTGTAAAGATCCGTCCATAATGCACCACATTTCAAAAAGTTAATAGAACAGGCAAAGTGGCATCGCTTGTAACAGTGGTCACCAGTCACCAGAGTCATAAGTTGCCCATGTCGGATTCGGCTTAAGGCAAGCTTAAATTCAGCCATCACTCTGGCATGTGGGTGGGTTAGGATGGGCCGTAGGAGATCGGCGCCGATCATGAGATGGAAATGTGTTGGGGTACCTAACACAGGAGCCATGTTGGGGGCTATATTGGGGTATGTACCATAAATACTGTGTGGTACTTCTCAAAAGGAGAGTATTTGGGGATCTATCTAGACTATACTGCACTTCTTAAAAGATAGGTACATTGGGATATAATTCATACCATGTTGTATCTCTTAGACTATTTGGAGGTATCTAACATCTATTCTATGGTGTACATCTTAGGAAAGGAATTTTTGGGCATATTATCCCATATTATGCCATATTAAGTTGTATCTCCTAAAGGGTGAGTAACGGTGGCCATACACCTTCAATAACTGACTGATGAACAATTGTTCGGCTATCAGTTATTCCTCCCGTCCTCTCCATAAACATGAGTGTTAGGCACAGCTGAGTGTTCCTGTGTTCTCTATGGGGTGGGGAGGGGTAAGCAGTAGATAGGCAGCTCTGACTGCAGCTTATCTCTTAGAGAACAAAGGGGTCAGGACCTTTCTCCACCTACATCATCTGACAGTGGTAGATCAGTACAGCCCCATATTGGTGTCCAAACTGGCCACGGAAAGGTTAAGGAGACCTTAAGTTTTGGTATTTATCATGTTTCCTACATTGCACCTTGAAGAAGTTGGGTATGCTTGGGTATCCATCATTCATTACAGTATTTTGTACTACTCAGACTACAGGTATATAATACTATCATATATATATATATATATATATATATATATATATATATATATATATATAAAGTTTTCTCACCAATGAGAAAATAGGTATGTTAGGTTATCTATCATCTATACTTTATTTACATCTAAGAAGATGGGAATGTTTGGGTATCTAATATATATACATGTTGTACCTTTTAGACTATGAGCATGTTGGGGTATACTGTACATTATCCATATTCTGTTTTATCTCTTTAAAGATGAGTTGTCCCATCCATGGAAAGTGTTAGACCTCTGGGACTATAGATATGTTTTAGTATCTGTCTTCTATAGTAAGTTACATTTCCTAGGGTATGGATATGTAGGTATCTGTTATCTATACCATGTTATAGATCTAAATAGGTGGGTATGGTGTAGCATTTATCATCCATGCTACATTATACCTTTAAGAAGGGCAGTATTTTGTAGTAGCTACATTGTACGTCTTAGAAGGTGGGTATGTTATATTGTCTATCATCCATACTACTCTGTACGTTTTAGAAGCTGGTTATATCGTAGTAGCTACATTGTAAATCTTAAAAGGTGAGTATGTTGTAGTATCTATGTTGTACATCTTAGAAGGTGTGTATGTTGTATCTACGTTGTACATCTTAGAAGGTATGTTGTAGTATCTATGTTGTACATCTTAGAAGGTGAGTATGTTGTATCTACGTTGTACATCTTAGAAGGTGGGTATGTTGTATCTACATTGTACATCTTAGAAGGTGAGTATGTTGTAGTATCTACGTTGTACATCTTAGAAGGTGAGTATGTTGTAGTATCTATGTTGTACATCTTAGAAGGTGAGTATGTTGTAGTATCTACGTTGTACATCTTAGAAGGTGGGTATGTTGTAGTATCTATGTTGTATGTCTTAGAAGGTGAGTATATTGTAGTAGCTACATTGCACATCTTAGAAGGTGAGTATATTGTAGTAGCTACGTTGTACGTCTAAGAAGGTGAGTATGTTGGGTATTCAGGATCCATACTATGCTTTACCTCTCTAAAGATAAGCATGTTGAGGTTTCCATCCATACTATATTGCACCTCTTACAAGATGCATATGTTGCAGGATCTCTCAATCATGCTATATTGTACCCCTTATATGAGTATATTGCCGTATTTATTCACAGTGGTTATGCTGGGGTATGTATTATTAATGATGGGCATATTGGGCCATCTACTTTATGTTTCTTCCACTCCAAGTTGTAGCCCCCTAATGGTATATACTACTATCGTAGCCATCACATTCTGTATATATCATGTATGTCAGATGATGATTGGACCTACATATCCAATTATATTCAAGTAGCTATAATCTGACACCGATGGTCAGAATAAGGGGGAATGGTCCTTATACCGGGCCCTTACCCCTCTCCCTGTATGTAGCACTCACTCGATGGAAGCCCAATATGTTTTTCCTGCGGCTGTCTTGATGCCAGTCATATCCCTATTGTCTGGCATGACTAGGGAGCTGCCTGTACTGATGTGCCCCCAATATTGGTATAAATAAACCTAATACACAGGCAGATGGCGACACGAGCGAGCATACGAGAGACAGACTTGCAGAATACACTGTAGTTAAAAGTCATATTTGGCTGTTGTATTTATAGGGTTTATAAATAGACCTAGACGCGCATCAGACGGGAAGGAGGCTGTGTATCGGGGCTGCACACAACGTACAAAGCTGACCCAGATTTAGGAACTTGCGCACTGGGGGAAGACGAGAGCGAAAAATTCCCATTTTGCAGAACCTTGTCTTGTTTAAAGGATCCATTATTAACCCTACATGCAGTTCCGGTATTCATATAGCGGAAGCTCAAAACAGATCCTTACCGGTACAGATGTAGCAGAGCCAAGTTAGTCATTATCATTGTTATCTGTTTTACATAGGACTGCAGATCAGCTAGTGAGGTATCTCACACACACACACACACACACACATATATATATGCAATTTTACTGTTACATTGGTCGGAACCGATCAGTAATTTTTGTTGTGTACTGACAAGCGCATAACATTCCCCTTCAGCCATATTACTTGTGGAACTCTGCTACATCTGTATGTATTTAGCACTACTAAGATATATCCGTATATATATCTAAGTACTATATATGCTTTATTTCATGGATCGTCTTTATTCCCTTCAGCCATTTCCGTACCTAGCGGCATTGATGTGGTTAAAAGCTGCAAAACCGAGTCCACCTTACCCGGCTATTGTGGATTCTCTATTCACCGGTTCTGTTTAATAGCCGCCTTTAAGAACCTGCTTCTCCCGGTCTCTTATGGTTTCCTAAGGCTTCACCCTTTCAGCGTCGCCCGCTCTGCCACTCCTTTCCTGCCTGTACCAGTCTGCTCTCTGTCTCTCCCCTTCTCTTTTTTTCAGATTTTCTTGTCTCTTTTTTTTCGCTCCCGGCCTGTCCCCTTTTCCCTCTTGTAACCACAGAAACCTGCCGGCGTTTGTCTGTAGACAGGTCCGACAGGGCGGTGGGCCTTCGAAAAAACTGCACGCTAGCCCAGCCCTCTACGGGCCGTGCCAGGCGGACGCCATTTCAGAGCTCCCTGAATCCAGAGCCGTACAAAATGGTGGCACCTCTCCAACTGCAGCATGGGAGCAGCTGTAGGGAGCCGTCGCCGTGCCCGTTCTGCACAATGCTGGACAAAAAACCGAGCTCGATGACTAAAATAAAATGTTCCACCGGGGTTGACGTGCTGTACACGACGAAAAAGGATGTACTATTTCATACGGAGGTAGCAGAGCTAAGGTGGGGATTTAACCGTTTGGAGCTGCATTGTATGAGTCGAGATAATGCCGGTCAGTTTACCTGTATGACCAGAGATTGTACGGTAATAGAATCATGACATGTGCCCCTTGACATACTCAACGCCACTATATATGTCCACAATCCGGACTATACATAGTGTGTACCCAGTGTGTCTTCTCTGACACCTTTAGATCATAAGAGTCAAGAGACAAAACATAAACCTTCTTGTAGGTAAACAGTTCAACCCCATGAAGACGCTTGTCCCGTCCATGACACCAAAAGGAGTCAAGTGAAACATTTCTACACATCCCTGATGGGTGAGGGGGCTGCTTGTATCTTTTGGCCCCTTGGGTGGCAGTTTAGTGGCCATCGATGTGCCCAATCTGGGGGCAAGTTCTCACTGGAGTCCAGCAGCCCCTTCACCAGGGTAGACCTGATGGCCTTATGGTCATTTGTCCAACGTTATAACAAGTCAAATGCCAAAATCTCAGGTTTGGACAACATTGCTGAACCCGAGAGTTTGGCATTTGACTCTGGAGAAGTTGGATGCAGCCCTAGGGTTGCCAGGAAAACATGGTTACAACCATAGGCCTACGGCTGTATCAGTGTTTTCCTGGCAGCCCTAAGGCTATGTTCACACTACGTAAGTTTCGTAATATCGCGGCCGTTGTTGCAGATTTGAAACAATGGCAGTGATTACTACAGAACTTACATAAAGCTGCCATCTATGGAATCCTGGCTGGAGTGTATACATATAGGGGGAGATTTATCAAACATGGTGTAAAGTGAAACTGGCTCAGTTGCCCCTAGCAACCAATCAGATTCCATCTTTCATTTTCCAAAGAGTCTGTGAGGAATTAAAGGTGGAATCTGATTGGTTGCTAGGGGCAACTGAGCCAGTTTCACTTCACACCATGTTTGATAAATCTCCCCCATAGCATACGATCTGGCCGGAATCGCTAGCGGCGCCGCAAAGAACTGACATATTACTGAATAGCGGCCACAGAAAACCTATCACTGCACACAATGGAGCGAGCGTCTGGGATGATCTTCTCTGACACCGGCCGTTCTGTGACTCACAAAGTGGGAACATGGCCTCGGGCTGTATCCAACTTCTCCAGACTCCTGGAGTTAAATGGCAAACTTTCTGATTTGGAAAATGTTGCCGAACCTGAACAGCTCAGCAACTCTGCTCAACACTACTCATATGCCGTGCCACCAATGCTGGTCCTCTGGTCTCGTTCTACTCATCCCTCTAAATGTGTTTGTGAAAGACTTTGTGGGAAACAATATGGCTGCCATCACAGCTTTCCTAGAATCCTGAATGGTAGATCTTCCTGATGAACAGCCTACACCGTCTTATTGATCACCGTTGTGTTCCAACACTAATAATTTCTCACCACTTTCAATATCCTTGCTTGCCATCAATGAACGGAAACATTCACTGCTTCCATTCAGAGGCTGATGCCCATCCTGCTCCCACTATACCACATAGATTCCGATAGGTGAAATCACCCATTACAGTTGATACTGATTTCGATTTGACGCTGATTCTGTTGCCTTGTTTACCCAGTGTGAACACACACTATGGGGCACGTTCTCTTCTTCAGCCTCTGCCTCTTTCCTTTCACTTATCACAAACACAAAATAAATTGCAAAGAATCGAAATAGAAACGTTAAAGGTTTCATTATGCGATGAGTAAACCTTATTACTCAAATGTGGAAACCCCCTTTAAGCCCTGTGTTTTGTGCCCTGAGTGTTCTTTGCCTACAGACTGGCAGCGAGCTACCAATATAAAGGCATCTGGAAGTGGAGCACACTTTTAGTTTGTGGGGGAAGGGTCCCGAGCTGGGGGGTGTTTGTTATTGAGACAGACTGGGGTCAAAGGTGACACCATCCCAGCTGCAGACAGTCTGGGACTGCAGACAAGGTCAGAAGGCAAGCAGGGGTCACAGCGGCTGAGCAGACAGCAGCTGAAGCCTCCTATACCACATCAGATAGGAAGTGACCTTTAACCTACTCAGCCTTTCCTATCTATCGGCAGGGTTACCAAGACCCCTGGGACCCTCTTTGTGTGACACAATGCACAAATAGGAAGGAAAAAAAACACATTGCCCCAGGAGGTATTGCTGCTCAGACGCTAATCGAGGCTTCTCCTGCAACAGGTCGCAGAGTAGTCAGGTGTTATGAGGAGAGGGGCTGCGGCAGAGATCTGCACCGTGTACGTATACGTCCCACCCAGGACATGGGAAGCCCCATGTACCCCACATAAAAGGGATGATCATATAACTTTCCCTCAAACTAGATGACATTTCTGGTAGAACACGTGAAACTTTTCTGAAGTAGAAGGGGGTCCCCTCCACTAGGCAGAGCAGGGGTCACCTCTCATTCTGACGAGATACATGCTACATATGACACGGATGGATTTATTTCCCCGCTGGCTTGTGGTTGTGAGACCTATCATATAGAAATACTTTTTTTATTTTTTTATCTCAAAAGTGAAGTTCCCCTTTAAAAGTAACATAAAAATGACTCCTTGCTGTCAGTGAATGGAAACCTGATTCCTGATCACACAGCTGAGAGTCTGTAACACAAGAGTATCATCAATCACTGCCTTTTTTTTCTATGGACGTAAAATATGATCCGTAAAATATGTCCGTAACAGAGTAGCGTGTGGACAGTATTAGACCCATTGAGGGAGATTTATCAAACATGGTATAAAGTGAAACTGGCCCAGTTGCCCCTAGCAACCAATCAGATTCCACCTTTCATTCCTCACAGACTCTTTGGAAAATGAAAGGTGGAATCTGATTGGTTGCTAGGGGCAACTGAGACAGTTTCACATGTTTGATAAATCTCCCCCATTGTATTCTATGGGCTGTTGCACATGATCATGTATGCCCAGACTGCAGCATGAACAGACCGGCTACTATATGGACTGTATTGCGGTCCAGGCTCATAGAACCCTATTAACCCTACAGTCCGTGATTTTAGGACGTCCATGGCTGACCATCCGTCCATTCTGGAGCTGCGGTTTTGCAGACAGATGTGTGCCTTAGGCTGGGTACACATATTACAGATGTATGCTGTGAATTGCCGTGGTTTTGCTATATGACTATAGGCCGTGCATTATGACACGTTGTGGGTTTTCCCCCCTAATTTAGTAAAAATTGTGTCATAAATGCGACACGATGAGCGCAGCGTGGTTACCTACAGCGCCTACAGCTGGGTCTGTATATAAGTTTGCATCTCATATTTCATGGAATGAATAATTCTTCCATTCCATTCAAAGTGACTCGCACCATGACGGAACCCTTTGTCAGTCATTGGCTTACGATGCCAGTGTGACCTACATGCGTGCTTCCATTCAATGACAGCAAGCAGAAATCCTGAACGCAGTTGGTTTTTAGAAAGTTACGGCACTTTTTATTATGTAATGGTTAAAGGGGTACTCCAGCGAAAATGTTTTTCTTTCAAATCAACTGGTTTTAGAAAGTTATATAGATTTGTAATTTACTTCTATTTCAATATCTTAAGTTTTCCAGTACTTATCAGCTGCTGTAAGTGGTGTATTCTTTCCAGTCTACAGAATACACTACTTCCTGCAAGACATACAGCAGCTGATAAGTACTGGAAGACTGATGATTTTTACATAGAGGTAAATTACAAATCTATATAACTTTCTGACACCAGTTGATTTGAAAGAAAAAAAAATTTAATTGAGATGTGGCGATGTTCCCCAGTTTGGACCATTCACGGTGTGTCTGGGACCCATCAATCACCAGTAATCTCTGAGGATCCAGCAAGTGATCCCTACAGCACCACCACTGGAGAAATGAAGTTCCTATTGAACAGGCCACGTAATGTACAGACATGCCGGGTCCTTTCTGTAGTCATCATGGTTCAGAATGGGGGTACAATCCCTCTCTTTTTATCTCAGGATTCTAATCCAGACAGTTCAGTCCATCCGTCCACCCTTGAAGCCCTAGCCAAGCTCAGGGGGCGGCAGCTGAGTTTTAATCCCGTTTTAGCAGCCAAATTGGTAATTTTTTGCACCAAAATTGCAGGTTGTGTTACCCTAATAATAGCGGAGTGTTCTGAGGTATCATTATCCGCAAGTATGAATGTGTCTATCGCAGCCACCATAAAGCACTGTCTAATTTCACCTTCCACAATCATCCATCACCTCAAATGTTACTTTTACCCACAATCCATCATCGTTCCACATATAATCCTGACCAGAAATGTCAGCTCTACAAGTCGGAGCTCTACAGGCCGGAGCTATACACGGAGCTCTATCAGAGCTCTACAGGCTGGAGCTATACACAGAGCTCTACAGGCCGGAGCTATACATGGAGCTCTATCAGAGCTCTACAGGCTGGAGCTATACACGGAGCTCTACTGGAGCTCTACAGGCCGAAGCTATACCCAAAACTCTAGGGGCCGGAGCTTTACACAGAGCTCTACAGGCCGGAGCTATACACAGAGCTCTACAGGCCGGAGCTATACATGGAGCTCTATCAGAGCTCTACAGGCTGGAGCTATACACGGAGCTCTATCAGAGCTCTACAGGCTGGAGCTATACACGGAGCTCTACTGGAGCTCTACAGGCCGAAGCTATACCCAAAACTCTAGGGGCCGGAGCTTTACACAGAGCTCTACAGGCCGGAGCTATACACAGAGCTCTACAGGCCGGAGCTATACATGGAGCTCTATCAGAGCTCTACAGGCTGGAGCTATACACGGAGCTCTATCAGAGCTCTACAGGCTGGAGCTATACACGGAGCTCTACTGGAGCTCTACAGGCCGAAGCTATACCCAAAACTCTAGGGGCCGGAGCTTTACACAGAGCTCTACAGGCCGGAGCTATACACAGAGCTCTACAGGCCGGAGCTATACATGGAGCTCTATCAGAGCTCTACAGGCTGGAGCTATACACGGAGCTCTATCAGAGCTCTACAGGCTGGAGCTATACACGGAGCTCTACTGGAGCTCTACAGGCCGAAGCTATACCCAAAACTCTAGGGGCCGGAGCTTTACACAGAGCTCTACAGGCCGGAGCTATACACAGAGCTCTACAGGCCGGAGCTATACATGGAGCTCTACAGGCCGGAGCTATACATGGAGCTCTATCAGAGCTCTACAGGCTGGAGCTATACACAGAGCTCTACAGGCCGGAGCTATACATGGAGCTCTATCAGAGCTCTACAGGCTGGAGCTATACACGGAGCTCTACTGGAGCTCTACAGGCCGAAGCTATACCCGAAACTCTAGGGGCCGGAGCTTTACACAGAGCTCTACAGGCTGGAGCTATACGCAGAGCTCTACAGGCCGGAGCTATACCCGGAGCTCTACAGGCCGGAGCTATACATGGAGCTCTATCAGAGCTCTACAGGCTGGAGCTATACACAGAGCTCTCTCGGAGGTCTACAGGCCGGAGCTATACACGGAGCTCTATCGGAGCTCTACAGGCCGGAGCTATACACGGAGCTCTACAGGCTGGAGCTATACACGGAGCTCTATCAGAGCTCTACAGGCCGGAGCTATACACGGAGCTCTATCGGAGCTCTACAGGCCGGAGCTATACACGGAGCTCTACAGGCTGGAGGTATACACGGAGCTCTATCGGAGCTCTACAGGCCGGAGCTATACACGAAGCTCTACAGGCCGGAGCTATACACGAAGCTCTATCGGAGCTCTACAGGCTGGAGCTATACACGGAGCTCTCTCGGAGGTCTACAGGCCGGAGCTATACACGGAGCTCTATCGGAGCTCTACAGGTCGGAGCTATACACGGAGCTCTACAGGCTGGAGCTATACACGGAGCTCTATCGGAGCTCTACAGGCCGGAGCTATACACGAAGCTCTATCGGAGCTCTACAGGCCGGAGCTATACACGAAGCTCTATCGGAGCTCTACAGGCCGGAGCTATACACGAAGCTCTATCGGAGCTCTTCAGGCCGGAGCTATACACGGAGCTCTACAGGCCGGAGCTATACACGAAGCTCTACAGGCTGGAGCTATACACGGAGCTCTATCAGAGCTCTACAGGCCGGAGCTATACACGGAGCTCTATCGGAGCTCTACAGGCCAGAGCTATACACGAAGCTCTATCGGAGCTCTACAGGCCGGAGCTATACACGAAACTCTATCGGAGCTCTACAGGCCGGAGCTATACACGAAGCTCTACAGGCCGGAGCTATACACGAAGCTCTACAGGCCGGAGCTATACACGAAGCTCTATCGGAGCTCTTCAGGCCGGAGCTATACATGAAGCTCTACAGGTCGGAGCTATACCCGGAGCTCTACCATTCCAGGGTTAAAAATGCTACTACTATCAGAGGAGTACACCACAGCTCATATCTGTATAGTATCACATTACATATAGTGGATAGAACACGTAATGTTACCTACCTTACTATAGGAGCCGAGGTCAGAGATGAGACAGATGGATTGTCTATGGGACTGCAGCCTGATATCTTCTACGGTCCCTGAAAACACAAGAGACAACAAGACTGAGAGCTCTGAATATATGGCCGGAAAATTTAAGGGTTTATTCTAAGACACCGATTTGTTTGTGCAGCATGTACATGGATCTCTCCAGGGCCCATACACTTTAATAGGAGAGTAACAGGAATTTCTGCAAGAGATCTGCCACATATGGATTCACCCTTAGGCCACGTTCACACAACGTAAGTTGTGTATTAATCACGGCCGTTGTTACCGATGTGCAACAACGGCCGTGATTAATACACAACTTGCACTGCATTCTGAGGGAATCCCGGCCGTTGTGTATACGCATATTATACAAGTGTATACTCACAAATGAAGATTATCCGGCCGCTACTGCAGTACCAGCCAGGATTGTCTTCACTAACACCGGCTGTACTGATCCTGTACTGATCCTGTACTGATCCTGAGTTACATTCTGTATTATACTCCAGAGCTGCACTCACTATTCTGCTGGTGAAGTCCCTGTGTACATACATTACATTACTGATCCTGTACTGATCCTGAGCTATATCCTGTATTATACTCCAGAGCTGCACTCACTATTCTGCTGGTGGGGTCACTGTGTACATACATTACTGATCCTGAGTTACATCCTGTATTATACCCCAGAGCTGCACTCACTATTCTGCTAGTGGGGTCACTGTGTACATACATTACTGGTCCTGTACTGATCCTGAGTTACATCCTGTATTATACTCCAGAGCTGCACTCACTATTCTTCTGGTGGGGGTCTCTGTGTATATACATTACATTACTGATCCTGAGTTACATCCTGCATTATACTCCAGAGCTGCACTCACTATTCTGCTCTGTTCATACATCTCATACAGTATTTATCTCATCTCTCTCTCTTTTGTCCCTAATACCCTTTGTCAGCTCTTACATCATCACTCTTCGTATCTTTTTTTACTTGATTACATCATTGCTATATTTTCCCTCTAGTTAATAAATTACATGACAAGTCTTCCTCTCTCTATCTCTGGTAATACCTATATTGCTCTGTGCTGCTGTGAGCCAATGTAATCCAGCTGGATATACATAGTGCTGGTTTGAGCCATGCATAATAGAATGAAATAATACAGGACTATGGGCCAGTAATTTATAAGGAACCTAATGGATGTATAGTAATGAGGGGCCGACACATGGGGTTACCACATTCTCCATTTGGCAGGCCCGTCCCTCCCCACGACTACCATGTACAAGGTGTTTCCTGCCGATTTGTCCACCACTGGACATGATTTACACAACTCTGAAGAATGTTGAAAACGTATTCTTAGAAGGTGAAAGATTTAGGGATTTTTCACCCAGGGTGCACAGACATCTGCAGCCTTTTAAGTTTCATGTTCTACTAATAAATGGGCAGCATAGTATAACTTCTCTGCGGCCCAGTACAACTTCTCTGCTCCACAGTACAACTTCTCTGCTGCCCAGTACAATTTCTGAAGTGCAGTGTGAATTAGTGTATATATAATTTCTGGGCATGCATACTCTGCTCTGCTGAGCATGCATGTGTTCTCAATAGTGAGAAGAGAAAGACCTCTGACAGCTTAAAGGGGTACTCCAGCGAAAAGCTTTTTCCCCAGTAATTAAAACACATTACAAATATAACTGTGTAATATAACTGTGTTATATAACTGTGTAATAAGCTTCAATCACCTATCTTCCCCCTCTTCCCTATCTTTTCTCCCCTCAATCCCCCACCAGGTAGTGAAGTAAAATCATTCTTACCTAATGACTGTTGACCCCAGGCAGTTCTGTGGCAGCCATTTTGTGACAATGACATCATAAAAAGGGAGGTGGGTCTAAGCCCTGTCAGATGACTCAGGTTGCTCAGCTCTGATTGGCTGAACAAGATGTAAGCCATCTAACAGTTCTACAGAGTCAGTCAGACATCACAGGAGACAAAGTGCATCATGGGAAAGCCCAAACCAGGAAGTAAAGAAGAAATGAAGCCACCAACTGGAGCTTCAGGGACCTGCAAACAGATGGAAGTTCAAACGGAGACAGACTCCAGAGGGATGGTAAGTGTAAAAACAATTTTTATGATTGATTGCTTTTTTTTTTCTCGGCACCCCCCAATCAGTAGACAGAGATCATGTGACCTACATCTCTCATTCAGTTTGCTTGCTGAGTACAGATTGAGGATGCAGACATCTCAGGGGGTGGAGAGGGGCGGGGCATGGGCAGAGAGTGGGCGGTTAGTTGATAGGAGGCACAGTGAAGGGAGGAGCATAGGCAGGAGGGAGAGTGGTTATGGGTATGGGCAGTTGTGGCGGAGTGGCACAGGTAAGTATACATCACTGCCACGTTCCCCGCAGCATTGCAGATTATGTGTTTTATCCTGGAAAAATTTTTTGTATAAAAAAAGGAATTATCATCCATCATTTTCAACATTTCTGCTTGCTGTCAGTGAATATTTCCTTAACATTCCTTAAGGGTACTTTCACACACACCGGATCTGCAGCGGATTTCACTGCGGATCTGCAGCGGGAAATCCGCTGTGGATCCGGTGTGCGTGAATGCACCCTGAAAGAGTATTCCACGATTATCTTTGATTTATTAGATAGTAAACCCCGAGCCTTATATATGTGTAATATAATGTAATCATGTCTTCTGCGCTGTTTCTCTGCGTTCCCAGCTGAGTGAAGGCCCGCTAAGGCAATCATTGGCTTCGGTGCAAAATAAAAACAGAAAAAAAGATAGATTTCTAAGTCTGTTGTGAGACCACTTTATTGGGGTAGCGCTGGCACCTAGTGGGTACAACTTTTTTCTGTGTTTATTTTGCACCTTGCCCCCACTGGCCCTCTATGGGAACATCCTTTTTTTAGTACTCCAGCCAGCTTGCAAGCACCACCGTGGACTCCAGACACTGCACCAGTCACATCTGCAACCCCTCAAGTCGGGGTGATACGCACATAGCCCAAGTGGCATCAAGGCGAGCCTTGAATCTGCATCTACTGCCTACCTGCAGCCTCTTGCCTTTTTTTTTCTTATACAATCGTTGGCTTCTGCAGGACAGTGCAGTGATTGGCTGAGTGGGCCGTCACTGGAAACCCGGAGACACCGCCAGAGACAGTGGGGTGAGCGCATAAAGGTAAGTATGGTCTCTTTATTATTATTATAATAATTATTATTATTATTATTCATAGCAGCACACTTTATACTCTTTCTAAGGCTATAGCAGTATATTTACGCAGTGGAATCATGCCTTCAATATAGTCTAGCAAAACCAAAAACCTAGAGCTAAGCAACGGAGGTTCCAAGGAGTGTGTGTGTGTGTATAGGGGGGTCATTAGGACCAGGTGAGTTTTGAATGTTTTTTTTCAAAAGGGAATGGGAGGAATAGAGACCGGCCGTTCTGTGTCTCTGAAAAGATTATCCCGGCCGGTATTGCAGTACCGGCTGGATGATCTTTCGGGCCGCAGACTTCTGATGCGGGCGCATCCTTGCGTGCCCGCATCAGAACTCCCCACTGCACACGGCCGGATCCACTCGCTCCACAGTGTGCACTGACATGGTTTTCTGCGGCCGCTATTCACTGAATAGTGGCCGCAAAAAACTGACATGTCAGTTGTTTGCGGTACAGCGAGAGATCCCGGCCGGAGTGTATACTATGTGATAGAAGATAAGGCAGCGTGTCCTTTCGTACAAAGAACGGCCGTTGTTGCCGATTGCAACAACAGCCATACTTTTACGAAAAGATACGCTGTGTGAACATAGCCTTAAGTGACACAGGGGCAACTGTAAGGAAGACAAAGGGTGTAGTTGACTCCACCCCCAGACCCTGCTAACTGATAGAAGGACCCCAGTACAGCACATACTGCCTTGCGCAATGATATGTACAGTTGTGTCAGGACAGAATTTAACCCACTGAATGTAAACAAGGTTCTTATTCACCTGCAGCAAGCAGAGATCTTAAAAAAAAACCTAAAAAAACAAAAACAAAAAAAATCCGACCAATCACAGCTCAGCTTTCATATCTGAACAAGCTGTGGTGATATGAAACCTGAGCTGTGATTGGTTGCTATGGGCAACACCAGGCAGTCTTGGTTTCAGGCAGCTTGATATATCTGGGGCATAGCACACGGGTCATGTTGGTCGGTATTTTTGCCAGAACCAGGAGTGGGGCTGGAACAGAAAAACTGTAAAGGAAAGATTTGCCTCTCTTTCTGGATTTTGGCTGACAAACGTACTGACCGAAATATTATGTGTGAACCCAGCCCTTTTTTTTGACAACATGGAAGGACCCCTGGCCATAAGGAGCGGTCTACATATGATTGTGATCGCCTCCGTGGATCTTTTCTTATGTTTATCTGGGGTTTTGGTTGGAATTTTCTCAACAAACGTAACGCACCTTCCGCTTTTCTGACAAAACATGGGTAAATTGTTCGCGTAACAGGAGCTGATTGGGTCAGGGCCTTTTGACCCATAAGACTAGGTTGTTGGGGAAGATTTTATCCTCTGCCTGGTAACAGGCCAGTGATTGGACCAAGGAATCCATGTGACCCACCTTCTTTACTATAACTAACTCTATTAACCCTTTGCGGCTGCTGACTATTCTGACGTAAGTCGTTCACCTTTGTGATATCTCAGGTGAATGTGATTGCATGGTTGTTTTATCATATGATCATATAGTTCACATGATTCACCTGTTGAGTTTAGGTTGTCTATTTAGCCTTTAGTAAAGATGGCCATGGCCGGTTTTAGCTCTTCCGAATGATGGTGCTCACTAGAGATGAGCCAGTGCCAGAAAATTAATTTTGGACAATGGATTTGTCTCAAATTAAACAGTGTTCGACTGCAGCAGGGACTCTACTTGGGTTCACTACACTACACTGGGCCGGGGGCTGAGTGTATAGCGCACGCAGTTTAACCGCTTACCTTAAAGTTGACATTGGCGTAGGACGCCACAGAAAGTGTATACGAGAGCAGTGACTCCTGTCAAAAGCAGAAGTATTTCTGTACATGGTGTGGCGAAGCATAAACTGTATGCCTTGGCGTTTAGCTAACATTCACTGGTTCTGGGGCACCATTCCCAAAGGGTCTAGAAAATAAGTGGCGATATGAACAGGATTAATGCTTTCTGTGCCTCCAGGTGGCCGCACTCCTTCACTGGGCTAGGTACTTTACATTCAGCCCAAAAAAAGTTAGCTGAGTGACAGTGCATACAGTTAACACTGCTTAGTGTACAGGAGCAGGGTCTCCTGCCTTTGACAGGGATCCCTGCTCCTGTGTGTGGTTTCCTCAAAACATTTTTGAGAAATTTAGATCAGATAAAAAAAAAAGAAATAAAATTAGAGCAAACCTGAACTTTTGGGGAAATTCAATTTAAATTTGATTTGTTCAGAATTTTCTTTAGCGTCCACGTGTTTTGTGTTCTATTTAAATGTATTTTGTTAGTTACCATAGTGATTTATAAAGCCACGTCAGCTACGATTTTAAGCGCAGTGTTGTCATGGAGTCTTTTACTAGATACAAATCACTAAATGTGATGTGTTCCCATGTAACCTAACTGGTTTTAGACATGTTAGAAGTAGATCTGGAGGTGGGCAGTGATTCGGAACCACGTATGGTTTCCATGACAGAAAACGAAAGAGGACTTTTATCACTAGAATGCCTCAGTGGTGCAGCCTCAGGCTTTGGCCATAAAATTTTTAAGAAGTCATATCTCAACAAAGAAGTAAAAGTAAAAATTGTGGTTTTTGTTTTGCATTTTTGCTTCTAGATATATGACAGGTCTACGATAGATCCTCAAGAATTTGTGACGGAGTGCTCACAACAGAGTATTGGTATTTTTTATGAACTTTCAGGTACCATCATCTCATAGAAAATGGAAACAAGGAAGAGATGTTCCCAGGATTAGAACCCCACCAATCCCAACTTTTGTTGGTGATGTTCTTGGAGAAGAACTTTTTTGGTTTACTTTAGCTGACCACCAGTGGTTTGAGGATCCCTACCAGCCTTCCGGTAAGCTCGGACCATATATCTCTGGTATCATAGCAGTCCTTCTGGGTAATAGTATTTAATATTTTCAAGTGTAGTTTAATATAAAGAATGTCTGCGACCTCATTATATCCATCAGGACGCACTTCCGGCCCTTTGACTGCAGGGGAATTAAAGCTAAATGCATTAAGCAATATGATAAATGCACATTACTTATCTGGGCTAAATCATTATTATGGTAACATAGCGCCATATGAATCGCAGATGAAGCCAAGACCTCGGCTCGCAGCTTACGGTAAACATAATGTTTGTGGGAAGTGTCTCAATCAGCTTTATGGATCTCCCTCTGTATCATCAGCCTGGTCTTTTAAAGTCAAAGAAAATGGACTATAACCTGTTATTCGCCGGCCTCGGCAGAAGTTTCACAATAGGTGGATAAATACAGGCTGAAGAACACTAGTCTAAGAAGAAGGTCCTTCATCTTTGGTAGGGACCCTCTTTGGAAAGGCCACACACTGGACGCACATGCACTGAATTATATGGAGCATTTACAGCATCAACAAGTTTCACAGAAGTGGAGGAAGGAAAACTTATACTGTTGTCCTGAGGACCAGGAAGAGAAGAGGTGGTGTGCATGTGACTAGGAATGAGAAGGGAGCCATTCCAAGAACTAGGAATAGAAGGAGAACCATTCTAAAGGACTTGCAATGAGAGGGGCGTTATTCTGGGGACTAGGAATGATAGGTGAGCCGTACTGGGGTAGTCATTGTAAGGGCTATAAATGAGAGAGGAGTCATCCTAGGGACCAGAATTGAGAGGAGAGCCATTCTATGGATCAGGGTAAAAGAAGAGCCATTCTCAGTAATAGGAATAAGAGGAGAGCCATTCTATGGATCAGTGTAAGAGAAGAGCCATTCTCAGTAATAGGAATAAGAAGAGAGCCATTCTATGGATTAGGGATAAGGGGGGGGGGAGATAACTCTAATAATTCTCTAATATTTTCGGCTGGATCGGTCAGTCGTCTAATATGTTAGGATTCCCCCCCCCCCCCCCGCCAACGGCAGGTAACCTTGGGGTCCCCTCTTTCTATTCGAAAGTCAGGAAAGTTTGGTTTGAACTAACGTATATGTGTGTCGACAGATTGAGAGAGACAACTATAATCGAATGACCATTAGGTCAACAGCTATTGAAGGTATATGGGCACCTTAACTGAAAGCTAATATGACTTCCCTCACATTGGTAATAGAAGTTTCCTCTGAACCTTCCCAAATCCCAAACATGGAGTTATGTAGGACATCTAAAGATGTATACCGCAACATACCTTGACTGTTCAGGATTTGATAACCCTTATGGAAACATTAATAGTGGCCATATTAGTTGACTCTCAGCTTTTCCAGGTACAGACATAATATAAAAAATGAGAATTTCTGACCTGACAGAAGTCAAATTTTTTTGAGGTAATGGCCTTTTTTTGCCTTTACTAAAAAAAAAAAAAAAAAGCCGATGTTCACACTGGGAGTAGACTTTACAAGATCTTTCCTTCACCCCTGGACACCATCATCTCGTATAGACAGATTTAACGTGAGTGTTATCAACTGATAAAGGATGGAAATTCTGCCCGTCCTTTCCACGCTCTTCCTGTCATCTATTCGTTTTCCCCATAAAACCTCTATGGCACGAGCTTCCTGCACAGCGGGGTGATACGCGGTAATGTGAACGTTCTCAGATGTTCTTCGATTCTGCCGCAGCTGTATGAAGCGTCGCCGTCACCACCGTTCACTCTCTTATTTTAATCCCGGCTTTTCACAGAACCTGCTTCTATCTAATGTGAACTAGGAATCTCAATGAGCAAAAGCAGGTTCCCGAGAAGCCATTTTGAGTCTCCAAAGGAGGGATTACAGAGGAAATGCTTTACGCATGGGTTAATTCAAGATGGCTGCCATGACAACAGCCTGGATTAACTCTTTGTTCCCCACTTATTAAAGAAGACACAGGTATTTTATTCTGGAACAGCTATATTCGTTAACAGGTTTCCTTGAAAATGATTTTGAGGAAAGATGTAAAAAATGGATTTCCTTTATAACGCCCTTCAGTCGAAACGTACCTTCTATTCTCATATCAGTACTACAATTTTTTTTTTGTTGTTGTTAATTTTAGGTAAAATCATGTGACCTCCATCCAATATGAATGCGCCGCATCCTATCATGTTAGGTTGAGAAAAGTTGGCTAATTTGGTGGCGCTAACCATACTCAAACCCAAACCTGCGATTTTTCTTTCCATTTGTATTCCTATAAGATGCCAATTGATTTTCGACCAAGAGTTTCTCTCCTGGCTTCCCAATACACATAAACATTTAGCACGGCCAAATGTTTATGCGTTCCATGGGGAGGGGTAAGCTGCAGCTAGACAGTCAGGTGCCAACTTATCCCTCCCAAAACAATAGGGTTGGACATTGAAAATCCTTTACGACTGACCCTATCTCCACCAACATCATCATCTGTGGGTGGACAGTCGGGAGTTCCCCATACACCTTATAAGTACTGTAGACTACTTTAGTACAAGGGCACCTTTACACTATGGCTTTGGAGGTGAAACATACATGTCTTTCACTACTACTGAAATCAGTCTGAATCCAAATGCTCGGGATTTGACTCCCGGTGGCTGGAGAAGTTGAATGCAGGCCTGCGGCTGCATCCACCTTCTAAAGCCACTTGGAGTCACATACTGAGCATTTGAGTTCGGACAAACCTGAACGTTCGGTAAATTCACTCATCACTATGCTAAGGTCTTCATTTATAGATATTGATGGAAATTTGCATTCACTTCTAAGTACCAAGTCCATTTCTTTCTTCAAATTTATGATGGTGCCCGACAACTGACACTTTTATGCTGCTATTATATACTGAGATATTCAACCATGGGAAATTGACTGGTGCAGTCTCATTTTCAATAGGGGCTTAGATGTTGGTGCATAAAAAAACTTCTGATGTCAATTTCATGGGACAGGAAATAGCTGTCTGACATGGGGCTAACTTTCCAGTCACCTCATCTTCCTGGCAGTAAATGACACTAAGAGAACCCATCTCTTTACCTATTTATGGTATGTTAGCTATATTTTTGAATTTTAAAACTTTTGTTGGGAACGGGGGTGAGAACCTGTATGAACGATCAGTATCTGCCCTTCCTGGATGCTGCTTAAAGTAGCCATACACATGGGTTAGCTGTCACCTGAACATTTGCTTCTGATCCTTCAACATGAAATGTTCAACTCTGCTACAAGCGTTCATGTGTTTTGATTAGAAAGAGAGGAGAGCTAAGCTGTTGTCAGACCACTCTGGTGGCAGCTTATTTCTCAGAGAACAACAGATATGGGCACTTGAAATTCAACATGCCTGATCCATCCCCACCAACTAATGTGTCAAAGGAAGAATTTGGAGGCTGTCATACACATTAGAAGGTTAGCTGGGCCCGCAGTTTTTCTTTTTAATGTGTGTAACCCTTTTTAACATTTTTTTTTAATTGTAAGTCTATTTGAAAAATTCAGCTGGCCGGGAACTTGAGGTCAAAGTGGGCAGTGATCACCAATCCACTGTTTCTACTGGTCATGAACTCGTATCTGCCAAAAAAGATGATTGGTCATGATCATAGTGAAGTACGACCCACAAGGTTGAGATCGTCATCCAATGGTTATGGTCAGCTTGAGTCCTCTCAGACACTTGGGCCCGGACACCTGCACCCCCGACCACCACACCTATCCTATACTGCAGGGCAAGTCTTGTCTGGTTTCGAAAAAAAAAGTGCTATCTTTTTTTGCTATTCGGCCTAGCCAAGATTCAAGATGTTTAACGTCTCGACTTTAAACGTAAAACTTGCATCAAGCGATGATTTTCTTAATCGTCCTCTTACACTGATTGCGTCCTTGTATTTTGTATGGAAATATCCTTTAATTTCAATCACATCCTCTATTGGTTCTCCGTCACCTCTCCTCCTTTTATCATTTTACCCTGACGACCCTTTCCCAGCCTCTCTCCTCTACGTTCCCCCCCTTGCTTCTTCCTCTCTCTCCACCTCTCTTCTATCTCTCCCTCGTTCTCTCCTCTTTGCTTGGAGAGGCAGCGCTGGCTCAACGCCAAGGCGAAAAATTCCATCTCCTCATCCAGTGCAGAGCCGCAGGGAGGGAGAGAGGATGGGGGGAGGGAAGAAGAGAGAGACATGGGGGGAGGGGAGAGGTGAGAGGGAGAAAAGGGGGACACAAAGACTAGAGCGACTGCAAGAGACACAGAGACATACCCAATGTATAAAGACGAGGACCATAGAAAAGGGGGGGGCTGAGGTGCTAAAAGATTAAAAAGTCCTATATAAAACCTAGCCAAAAAATAACTTTTATAGTTTCATTCGAGTTTGTTCGTCTGAAGTAGACGACTATCAGTTTCATAGTGGGTTTAATTGGAGATGCAGTTTGGTAACATCTTGGCTGTTTCGAATTTTTTAATTTTTTAATTTTTTAAATTTTTTATAAATTTCTCGGCAAGGTGACGCTGCTGTTGTGCCCACCAGATTTTTCCAGCTGGTGGATCTTGCAAGTACTGAATCAGCCCAATAGTGTACCCTATGTTCCACTGGAAGGACATGTTACATACCACATGTATACCATTTATACTATACAGTATGTATTTTGGGAAATATATAAAAAATGGCTGGCAAACTGGCATAGCAACCAACCAGTGGACCCAATGCAGTACTCGCCGGGATTCCTTCCCCCATACTTTAACTTCCTGTAGATAAAGCAGTACAGTTTACATTATTTTCCATATGTAACTGGGGTAGTATATCTACTGGATGCAAATGGTTCCTAATATTCGTTAATCATTATCTCCAACAGTGGGAAGCCACCATTATTATGAGTAAAAATGGTCGTCACACGACCTTCTCTCTACCGAACTTGAGTCTCCTGCAAAAAAGCTTGAGTCTCCCATTGACTTCAATGGGGTTTGTTACTCAAAACGAGCACTCGAGTTTTGGGAAATACTCGTCTCGAGTAACAAACACCCGAGCATTTTAGTACTCGTCGTCAGCTATCTCTCCTGATCTCTTCCTGCATGTTAGACCGTGTGTAGACCACGTATACATGTACTCTGATTGGGGAGCGGAGTGAAAGATGCTCATGGATATTACAGGGGACGATTATCATGCAAAAAAAATCGTTATATTGTTCGGATTTGAATGATCGTTTTATGTGAATGCAGGCAACAATCGAAATATTGTTTATGTGTCGTTGATCGCATCTTTTGAGCTGAAGCTAAAATCGTTGTTAATTGTTTGCTGTAATTCCACATTCATTTGCTAATCGTTCAGTGTAATTTCACATTGTTCGCTCTTTCGCTGGGATCAGATGGAGTAAACGATCGCAACGAAGACAATCGTTCTGTCTAATGTGATCGATTACAGGTAGCACTTGTTTGTGATCGTTTATCTATAATTGTTTATCGTAAAAAATCGCTTTGTCTAATAGTGCCCTTAGATTTCATACATCTGAAGTGGACAGGGAGTCGGGAGGTCTCATACACATTAGATAGTTGTCCAACCCTGCAAAAATTGGCTATTTTTTAATTTATTCTTTTATGAAAATTGGCAAATTTAGATGACTTTATTGTATGTCCAGATTAAGTCTAAGGGTTCTTTTACACGCACGGATAAATCACCAAAGCAATCGTTTAGCGAACGACAAGCAATGATTTGTAGTCTTGAACGGTAGACATTTGCACAAATGGGTAAAACTTCATCACTTCGATCGTTTCGCAAAATAGTATCGTAGCCGTATACTACTGATCCCATTTCTACACCTGAAAATAGACCAATCACCATGATGATATCTGCATCTACAGTTACAAAAAACATCCACAATTTATTTCCTTTTAGTAATAGCCGTTCGGCAAAATAATTTCAAACCTGCCAAACCTTGTATTAGGTATTAAAAAATTGGACATACAAAAATTCTATATTCTACTATTACTGGAGTTATAGGACAACAGCCAGGCATTAAATATATTG
Source organism: Dendropsophus ebraccatus (assembly GCF_027789765.1). NCBI lineage: Eukaryota > Metazoa > Chordata > Amphibia > Anura > Hylidae > Dendropsophus > Dendropsophus ebraccatus. Next base: position 78,025,107 of record NC_091465.1, on the reverse strand, counting down.
AGGGGTTGTCATAGGGCGGCCATATATTAGACAACTACCTATCAAACTTCCCTGAATGAAGGTGAACCCTTTGCTTTAAGAAGGACATAACACAGGTTGGTCCGCTTATCTGTACAGTATCCAACCTGGCAGTTTAATACCAGTCTTGGCTGGCACATTTTTCGATGCCCCCGGGATACTTGGCAAATAGACTACATACCTAGAAAATCTATGTTCGACATGTGGAAGATAAATAAAAGTAATATAGAGGGGGATTTTTTAAATCCTTTCGCCAAAAAAACTGGTGTAAAAAAGTCAATTTTTGCACAGTACTCTGATTTTTGTGCAAAAAAGTTGCAAATTTTGCGATCATTGAAAAATTGGTGACAATTCTACACCAAAACCATTGATAAATCCCTCCCCCCCCATACATCATATAAATAATACGAATTTACATCGACTTAAATCGCTGTTTTTGTTGTATTCATTTAAATCTCTTTTAATTAAAAAAAATTTGAAACTACAAAAAGTACTAAAAAAATATGCCAAAAACAAAGGCAGGCACAACCTCCGCATCAGTAAGTGAACTTCCCTAACAGCCGAACCAGGCAGAAGGCTCTGCAGAATGCTTTAGAGACTATGAGTGCGATAATCTGTAGAGCAACATTATCCGTCAGTATCTGCAGGAGAAAAAGCAGGATGGTAGGAAGGTCTGATGGCGGTTATCGGTGGGAGGTCGCTGCTCCAGCATGGCTCGGATCATGGAAGCAGTAGACTGCAGAGAGAAAGTATTGCCTATTAGCTAGAATAATATACAGCAGGGAGGGTTCACGACAGGCAACTTTGCAGGAAACGTTGGGCGGTTTGCGGCGCAGAAGTAGAATTAAAGGTGCAGTGCTCTGCAGCACGATGCTCTGCAGTCTACGGATCCAAGACACAATTGCTCTGTTGCAAGTAAGAGATTTTGCAAGTGGAATTCCCAGGATGGGCGACCAGAACAAAGCTGGAGAAGATGCTGGGCCCAGCTGGGAATAGCCAGACAGGATCTTTCTAGGACAGAGTGTGGCTAAATATAGCAGGAGAGGGAGGGGGTGAGAGAGTGCGGCACTATAGAAAAGGAGTGCGGGGCTAGGAAGGCGGCTACTATGGGGCTACTAATGAAGGTGGGGGGTGTCACTGAGCCAGAAGGGAGCAGGTAAAGAACAAGAAGAAAAAAAGACCAGGAACAAAGCTGAGAGAGAAGAGGAGACGGGAGGAGGAGGAGGAAGGAGACCTGCAGTGAGGAGGGAGGGGGCCCCCACTGTCTGTCCTTGTATAACTCTGTCACACAGCACTCTGTCACTTGCTGATTTCTGTTCAACCTCAAGAGCATTGCATTTAACTCCTTGGCTGCCCGTACCAGGCAGAGCTATTCGCTGAAAGAGGTGACCGCCAAGGAGAATGATGGTTACCGGCTGTCAGTCTGTTCGGAAAGCATCGGATACAAAACACGTGCAAGTTTAAATAAATCCCTTATAAAACAAAAACATTCCGCCGTGTTAAACTGCTTAAAAGCAAGCTCCGCTTTAACCCCTCGAAGGCCCAGACACTTAAATTGCACAGAATTTTGCCTTGACGCTGATAACTGCTTTTTATTTGTGTCTTTTTTGTAGATGTATCCTCCTTTAAAACTATTGAAAACTATTTTATATATTTTCATGCCGTTTACCGATTCTAACAAACATTTGGATGCATTCTTAATTCTATAGGTTGGTATGGTCACGAACATACGTATATGTCTTTTAACAAATTTTATTCAACTTAAATTATTTTATAAAATTTCTGCGTTTTTTTTTTGTAATCACGTTGAATTTTCTTTATTAAGGATCATCATTTTTTATTCTAATGGTATACATTTATTATCCTTTGTATCACTAAATACGCAGGCATGGTTAGACAACCCCGGGGTCCTTCCGTGGACCCTGACTTGTGCCCATATAAGGATTAGGCACCGATCATGATCCAAAGGGAGGTCTCCTATGTTTTATCCTATGTGCTCCACAATTAGTATTGACCATGGAGAACAAAGAGCTGATGGTAGATATCAGGTAATGTTCCTGACAACATTTTACATAGAACATAAGAGAGATTCCAAAGGTAGAATTAGGAATTTGTGTACGCAGAACGCCAAGCAAGAATTTTGGACATGTACCACTCACTTATATAGTACAAGCCCCCAACATACTGCATTATCACAAAACCCTTTAGTATACCCCAAAATAAATACAGACGAGATTCTCCGAGCACATACAGGTACGTAAAAGTATACAGATTCTCTGGCATCCCATAAGAAAGGACCACCTAAATAGATATGGACCCTATGACAGATCCCTTCAAAATAGAGGCACCGGGTTAGACTCCTCAAACACATATGGACCCATTTAACAATTACAGATTAGGGATGGTCTGAACCGAGTTCGGTTCAGGTTCGTACGAACCCGAACCCTCGGTAATGGTCCCCGCTGTCTGCCCGCTCCGTGGAGCGGGTGGATCCAGCGGGAGGACCGCCTGGAAAACTGGGATACAGCCATAGCCACAGGCTGTATCCCAGTTTTCCAGGTGTTCCTCCCGCTGTATCCCCCCGCTCCACGGAGCGGGCAGACAGCGGGAATCTGCTGCCGAGCATTTGGGTTCATACGAACACGAACCTTGGCAGGTTCGGACCATCCCTATTACAGATTAAAAAATAAGTACCAAAATCTTGTGAACTAAAAAGACATCCGGTTTACTGACCCCAGACAGATTCGATCTATTTACAGACCCCAAATCAGACCCCTCCTGTTTAAAGACCCCAGACCCAAACTACACACATCTGACCTCAGACTTTCAGATACTCGGCCTTCCCTGTTCCTTACAGAATGCTGTCTATGGTGGTGGCCAAGGGCGTAGATAGAATTCATGGGGCCCCATAGCAAAAAACTGTACGGGGCTCCCCTCCCCTACGCACAACACAAAGTATATATAATTTGGACAAAAACTAAAATCTCTTGTGCCTACAGCTACAAAAGTGACTGGCAGAGCAGAGAACCAACGGCTGCTTGCTCTGTCAGTCTACTGTATTTAACTATAAGGGCCCATTAGGAGCCCTTAGGGTTAAATACATAGATAAAGGAGCTGACTGTTCTCTTGAAGGAGCCCAATGTTCTCTTACATACCAAGAAAAAGTTTAAAGGAAGACAAAGATCTCTGCTTCACTGCTCATGCACTGCTCATGCAGCCAGAACAGAGGTCAGGGGTTATCAGAGCAGGGAAGCAGAAATCTCTTTGTCCTTTGCATATTAACCCCTAGACGACCCTGGGCGGTCCCAGGTGCCGCATGTAGCCCGGGACCGCGGCTATTAGCGGGTACGGTCCGATCGACGTGCCCTCTAATTCAGTAATCAGATGTAGCTGTCAAAGTTGACAGCTGCATCTGATTACCACTTGCAGCCTTATCCCTGGTGTCCCGTGACGCGATCGCGGAGGGGGCAATCCCCGTGTCCTTAACCGGCCGGGGTCTGCGCCGTAATTGCGCTGATCCCAGCGCAGCACTTGGTTGTTTTCGGCTGCAGCAGCCGAAAGCAATCGAGTGACGATCTCATCAACCTATGCAGTATAACTATACTGCATAGATCTCAATGAGAGATCAGTGTGCATATACTAGAAGTCCCCCAGGGGGAATACCCCTAACCCCAGGGGGAATAACCCCAACCCCTGGGGGAATAACCCTAACCCCAGGGGGCTTCTAGTATAAGTGTAAAAAAGAAAATTTTCCTGATTTTCACATTTCTGATCTCGCACGGTAAACAGCGCAAGTGTAAAAAAATCCCAAAGTGGAAAATTGCGCATTTTTGGTCGCATCAAATCCAGAAAAATTTTAATAAAAAGCAATCAAAACGTTGCATATGCGCAATCAAAGTACCGATAGAAAGGATAAAGGAGAAAGGATAAAAGCGCTATAAGCCTGGGAATGGAGCGATTTTAAGGAACATATATTTGTTAACAATGGTTTGAATTTTTTGAAAGCCATCAGATAATATAAAAGTTATACATGTTACATATCGTTGTAATTGTAACGACTTGAGGAACATATATAACATGTCAGTTTTACCCCAGGGTGAACAGCATAAAAACAAAAACCCTTCAAATTAATTAAATGTTTTTTTTTTCAATTTCACAACACATTTAATTTTTTTCTGGTTTCGCAGTGTACTTTATGAAAAAATTCAGCCTGTCATTGCAAAGTACAATTAGTGGCGCAAAAAATTAGGGCTCATGTGGGTTTCTAGATGAAAAATGCAAGTGCTATGACCTTTTAAGCACAAGGAGTAAAAAATGAAAACATAAAACACTGGGTCACTTAGGGTACTATTAGACGGGCCGATAGGGGCTGGTCGGCTAGATCGGCGCTCGTTTACAGGGCCTATTACACGGCCCGATAATCGTTTTACCGATGTCCTTGCAGCCCTTGCTAACCTGGTATACATTACCTATGCCTCTTCTCCGCGGGTCCTGCGCGCTGCAGCTTCAGAGCGGTCTGTCTTAGCTGACAGGCCACTCAGGCAATCACTGACCGCGGCGGTCCTGGCCTGTGATTGGCTGAGCGGCCGTCAGCTGAGACAGGCCGCTGTGAAGCTACAGAGTGCGGGACCCAGGGAGAAGAGGAGCAGGAGGAGCCCTGAGCCATGGATAGGTAATGTATTCTTTTGCAAATCATTACCCGCCGGCCATGCATTGCTATTACGCGTAGCGGTGCGCGGTCTGTGGCAGCTAATTATAGGTCTGCACCTATATCAACGATCAGCCTATGACAACGATCATCGGCTTATCGTTGTGTTTATTACACGGAACGATAATCGGCCGGATATGGCCGATTCGGCCGATTATCGTTCCGTGTAATAGTACCCTTACACACAGCAGTACATTAGGGGTTACGCAGAAGGACACAGGAGACTCTTATCTTCTCTGTGAATCCCCGGGCCCCCCTCCCCCAGGGGGCCCCATAGCAGCTGCCTATCCTGCCTCTATGATAGCTACGCCACTGGTGATGGCCAAGACTGAAGGAAAGCATGGAAACAGGGAGAGGTGAGTATGTGTTGTACTATTGTAGCTCTTCTAGGCAAGTGGGAGAACTCTACTTTTCAAGAGTTGACAACTATGATATACACCCAAGATCCCTCAGTATACTCTGCCTTTATTGCCTATATTGCCTTTTGTGACAACCTAAAGTTTGGGAAGTACATGCAGAACAAAAAAAAGGGGCTACCGATTCTATAGCAGCCCTACGGGTATTTGCCATGAAGAGATGATAGGAATTAGCATGATGTTGTGGCTGATTTAGGTGAGGGTTGCCCACCAGTAAAGCCCCTATTTCACGGGTCGTTTCACGGGTCGTTCCCCGCTCGCTGCCGCCGCTATTTAACACGGCTGCAGCGAGCGGGTGAGTGCGGGAGGGGCAGCGGGGAGCTGCGTGGGGGGGGGGCTGCCCGGGTGATTGCTGATCGTCCGGGCAGCCCATAGGATACAGCAGCGTCTGCTGCCGATGCTCCTATTCAACGGAGCGACGTCAGCAGATCGTTGCTGTATCAGTCGCTTGTTTTTGAAAAACAAGCGACTGCAACGATCAGCCGACATGAACGATGTCGGCAGATCGTTGCACTCTATTCCACGGGACGATTGTCGTCCGTAGCGGCCGATATCGGCCGAATACGGATGATAATCATTCCGTGGAATAGGGCCAAAAGACTCCCCCTATATCTTATGTGCTCTGGGCCGGGGGTTGTTGAAATGTGTTTCCCTTTAAAAGCCTCCTCTCGTGGGATGTACCATGTATAGAGCTTCTATTTATACCATTTCCTTCAGTCGAGTCAGATGGTCATTCACACTTTCGTGTCCTTACTACACACATCATATTATCACCACTTCCCCAATGTTTTGCAAGCGTCTTATTTGTAACCACAAAGTGCATCATGGTGTTGAGCAGTGAAGAGGTCAGAAGCTGTGACTATGAGGAGGCCAACTGGTGACTGTCTGACTACCGCATGGCTCCTAGGTAAAGAGCGCCACTTCCTGATATTGTCATTCCGATGACCCAAACAGATCACATGCTCAGCTCTTTGTGTCGCCCCATAGGCACTGAATGGAGCGGCCACGTTCATGCTTGGCTATTGCTCTATTTAAAATCCTCTTTCCATTTTATCGATGTGGACCCACCAGCTACCAGACTTTCATCAGCCACAGTATATTGTGCTTAGGTTATACATATTTATTGTGACAAAGCCCCTTTAAAGGTATGCTCTCCATTAAACACAGCTTACATATATAAGTAATGTACATAAATAATTGAGTCATTTTGTAAGTACTTCACATATCCTGTACTGATCCTGAGCTATATCCTGTATTATACTCCAGAGCTGCACTCACTATTCTGCTAGTGGGGTCACTGTGTACATACATTACATTACTTATCCTATACTGATCCTGAGTTACATCCTGTATTATACTCCAGAGCTGCACTCACTATTCTGCTAGTGGAATCACTATGTGCTAAGGCAATCAAATTTTACATGCAATACTATGAATAGCTAGAAAGCCTTCTTAACCAGGATTGTAGCAATACTATGATAAGTATCACAATTGGTAGGCATTCATATTATTTTACAATGGCGCCTGTCAGGGGTAGGATACGTTAGGCTGCAAGTGAGCAGTCAGTTCTTAAAATTGTAAGAAAGGACCTGAGTCACCATGACAAAGGTCAATTTGTGTTGTCTAGATCTAGACTACAAGGTCAGAGCATCTCCACAGTTAGGGCCCTATTACACGGGACGATTATTGGCCGACACACAATGCCAATGGTCCATGTAAAAGAGAAATCATTGACTGATCACATCTTTTGTGAGACATTTATATCCTCTCTAGGCAGCTGCACTTCTTCCCAAGTAGACGGAAATGTGTGGCCAACTATGATTGAGTTAATAGGCAGCACAAGTGACCCAACCACATGACTGACCCCTATAAAGGTCCTGCAAACAAGCGCCGATCTTGCTCATTGGTACAGGTTTGCAGTGCTGCCATATAAAATGGTCCTTAGAATACTTCACCTTATTTCTTCAATGTATCTACATTGGAAATCCACCATTTTATTATGCACTCCTGTGCATCTCCATGGTTACAGACTACAAACAAACATTGCGTAGTCAGAGTCAAGAGTTCTCATATATGAGAGAGAGATGTATGATAGATATATAGATAGAAATTATATACACATATATCATGGCCAGGCTTATTATGCTCCTCCCCCACCTTCTGAATACAAGCTGCAGGGGAGGGAGGAGGGGTAAGAAGATGCACAGTGGGGAGGGGTGGTCATGATTATGGGGGGATGCAGGGTTCATGGGGCAATTACAGAGGGGGTATAAATTATGGAGACTACCTGCAGAGGGGGATGGATACAATATAGCGGAACAGCTACAGAGAGGGGAGGGAGGTATATAGTATGGGGGGAAAAACTCTGGGCAGGGGGGGGGATATAAAGTATAGGGGGCGTTACTTCGCAGGGGAAATGTATATACAATGAGGAAACACTTGCACAGGTGTTGAGGGTGGAATACAGTATGAAGGAACAACTACAGGGGAGGAGGGAGGTATACAGCATGAGGGGACAACTACAGAGGGAGGAGGAAGGTATACAGTATGGGGGGAACAACTACAGAGGGGGAAGCTATACAGTTTGGGGAAACAACTACAGGGGAGGAGGGAGGTATACAGTATGGGGGGAACAACTACAGAGAGGTATACAGTATGGGGGAACAACTACAGGGGAGTAGGTAGGTATACAGTATGGAAGGGAAAAAACTACAGAGAGAGGTATACAGTATGGGGGAACAACTTCAGGGGAGGAGGCAGGTATACAGTATGGGGGGGAACAACTACAGAGAGAGGTATACAGTATGGGGGAACAACTTCAGGGGAGGAGGCAGATATACAGTATGGGGGACAACTACAGGGGAGGAGGGAGGTATACAGTATGAGGGGACCTTACTGCAGAGGGGGATGTATACAGTATGGGGGAAGAACTATAGGGGGGTAGGTATACAGTATGGAGGGGAACAACTACAGGGGAGGAGGGATATATACAGTATGGGGGGGGGGCTTACTGCAGAGGGGGGATGTATACAGTATGGGGGAACAACTACAGAGAGGTATACAGTATTGGGGAACAACTACAGGGGAGGAGGTAGGTATACAGTATGGGGGGGAACAACTACAGAGAGGTATACAGTATTGGGGAACAACTACAGGGGAGGAGGGAGGTATACAGTATGAGGGGGCCTTACTGCAGAGAGGGATGTATACAGTATGGGGGAACAACTACAGAGAGGTATACAGTATTGGGGAACAACTACAGGGGAGGAGGTAGGTATACAGTATGGGGGGGAACAACTACAGAGAGGTATACAGTATGGGGGAACAACTTCAGGGGAGGAGGCAGGTATACAGTATGAGGGGGCCTTACTGCAGAGGGGGATGTATACAGTATGGGGGAAGAACTACAGGGGGGGTAGGTATACAGTATGGAGGGGAACAACTACAGGGGAGGAGGGATATATACAGTATGGGGGGGCTTACTGCAGAGGGGGGATGTATACAGTATGGGGAAAGAGCTACAGAGGGGGGGGGGGTTAGGTATACAGTATGGAGGCTTTACTGCAGAGGGGGGATGTTTACAGTATAGAGTAACAACTACAGAGGAGGAGGGAGGTATACAGTATGGGGGAACAACTACAGGGAAGGAGGGAGGTATACAGTATGGGGGAACAACTACAGAGTGGGAGGGAGGTATACAGTATGGGGGGGACAACTACAGGGGAGGAGGGAGGTATACAGTATGGGGGGGACAACTACAGACTGGGAGGAGGGAGGTATACAGTATGGGGGGGACAACTACAGGGGAGGAGGGAGGTATACAGTATGGGGGAACAACTACAGAGTGGGAGGGAGGTATACAGTATGGGGGGGACAACTACAGGGGAGGAGGGAGGTATACAGTATGGGGGAACAACTACAGGGGAGGAGGGAGGTATACAGTATGGGGGGGACAACTACAGGGGAGGAGGGAGGTATACAGTATGGGGGGGGACAACTACAGGGGAGGAGGGAGGTATACAGTATGGGGGAACAACTACAGACTGGGAGGGAGGTATTCAGTATGGGGGGGGACAACTACAGGGGAGGAGGGAGGTATACAGTATGGGGGAACAACTACAGACTGGGAGGGAGGTATACAGTATGGGGGGGGGCAACTACAGGGGAGGAGGGAGGTATACAGTATGGGGGGGACAACTACAGACTGGGAGGGAGGTATACAGTATGGGGGGGGCTTACTGCAGAGAGGGGATGTATACAGTATTGAGGCCAAACTACAGGGGAACTTACAGTATAAGAGCCTAACAACAGTGAGACATACAGTATACAACCATATACAGGAGGGCTACAGTATAGGGGCTCACTGTGTTACTCTGAAAATAGGACCCACACCGAAAATCATACCGTGTTTCCCCGAAAATAAGACAGCGCCTCATATAAATTTTTGCTCCCAAAGATGCACTATGTCTTATTTTCAGGGGATGTCTTAGTTTTCCATGAAAAATGAACAACAAAAAAAAATGAACAAAACAATTAAACACTTAATATATACTGTACAGTAGTTGTCATCACAAACCAGCCTAACCAGACATAACCCTGGTGCTGGAGGGTGGCGGTGGGGTTCCTACGTTCGGGGGGCGCTTTACTTTCAGTGGGATGCCTTATTTTAAGCTATCCTGTGTATATATATATATATATATATATATATATATATATATATACCCATACCCTATGTGTGTGTATTTATATATACATATATACCATATACTTTCACACATGTATTTTACCCTCTCTCCATTGATTTCAATGAACATTTTCCATTCGCAGATGCTTTGAAAATATACACGTAGGTGATGTACCTGAATAAGTGGCCCTATAGATCAGCATTAGCTCCATATTACAGAACTCATGGATGCAAGATACATTAACGTGACTGTGACCTCAGGTACTGGGAAGCACAGAGTATTTCAGGAAGTGTGTGTTGATGATGTCATTATGTGAAGAGACAGGTGTATTGCAGGAGAGGAGTCTGATGTCCCTGTGAGGGTGGTGATCAGGGCTTTATGTAAGGAGGAAATGGGGGCAAATGGGAAATGACACCCCTTAGCAGCACAGAGTATTTCAGGAGACAACCATTTTTAGGGTATGTTCACACTTACCGGATCCGCAGCTGATTTTCTGCTGCGGATCCGCAGCAGATTTCATTTAAATAACTGAACACAGCATCAAATCTGCACCATCAAATCTGCTGTGGATCTGCTGCGGATCCTGTAGGTGTGAACGCACCCCTATGCTATATGGAGTAGATTACATTTAATGAACTGGGTTGTATGAGCCTGGGGCAGTGTCATGATGTTAGGTGGGAAATGGAGGCAACAGGGAGACTGCAGAGGAGGAGTATCCTGAGCAGCACAGAGTATTTCAGGACATGGAGGGAGGGGGATAGGATCTGCAGCTCTCTGGCACTTTGTGTAATCCGGTATTTTTAGATGTCTTTCTGCAGCTGCTCATTTCTTCTCACAGCGGCGGGTTCACACTCTGGAACCATCTCCAGGCATTGTGCCTCAGTCTCGCCTGCCCCATCTTGCCCCAATTTGCAGATTTTAGGGTTGTGCACCCCCTCCCCCCCGGGCAATCGCCCGATGTATCATAAAAACTCATTTTGCATTCTCTTTGTCTACCTGCAGTCCCCCCTCCAGTCCATTCCCCGTGTACATCCCATCCACAGCTGGAGCCACATTCAGGCGGCCCCATTGTTTAGTCACAGGCAGGCGGTGGGGCAGTGAGCGGGTTAACCGGGTCTGGAGCAGGATATAAAATTCATCCCTAACACGTTACAGCAGTGTTCCTATGTTCCCTGCAGCTTTTCCTCAGCTATTCCCGCCGCTCCTTGTAACCCCAAATCCCACAACCGCAGAGCTTTAGAGGTGTCTTAAAAGCTATTTTTTAACCAGCCCGGCAGATTTCAATAGTGTTATATTATCTACGCCGGCTTTTTGTGGTTAAAAAGGAACAGGGCTGTTAAGCTGCCAGGCACAGGACTGAATATGGCGCCCATGCACGACCAGCATTTTTTCTTCTTTTTTTTTTTTTTGGGTGTGTCCGTAGAAAACAATGTGCGCCAAAAATTAGTAAGAAAAAAACAAAAAACCCTAAGCTTCAATGGAAGAGCGAAATGCGTCCGAAGAGATCCAGATGCAACTAAGCCGAGGCTCGAGGAGCGAATCCGGCATTGCGACGATTAACGGTTAATCGTATTCAATGTGAGTTTAACGCCTCCAGGCTTATTGCAGTACTAATAGACTGTAGGTATAAGTTGGGGAGCTCCCTAACGTATTGGAAAGGGACCCCCTCCTTGGTGAGGAATTGTGCTGACTCCGCCAGTCCGAATGGTTTGTCACATCTGTAATGGGAAAAAGGGGCATAACCCTATTCTATGTACTGGTTTACATTGCCTATTTGGACAAGGATTGAGCTGCGGGCCACTATGGCCAGTTATAGGAGCTGTCGGCTTAGGGTATACCCCCTTGGGCGGTGCCGTGATAAATCGTTGAACTGATGAAGAACATCCATCTTGAATCTGTCCTTTGCGGATATCCAAAAATTCACAAAAATAGAACCTATGAAGAACGTCCTTTCATGGTCTGACCAGTACAGCCAGACAGTATAGCCCCATACTTTAAGTAAAATTCTGCAACTTTCTTCCACATTATAATTCATAACAATTTACGAGATCTCTGCTTGCTGTCAGCATAGAAGCGTAAAAACAGTATAGCTCCAATACTTTTCACTTCAGAGGGTTTGTTGCCGTTGTATCCGGTCTAGGTAATGCTATGTGAACTGAACACACCAGCCATACAGATCTGCTCAGTCCAGGCTGTTTAGATCACAGAGCATTTTTTAGGCTGGATGCAATTGTAACAAACCTTCAGAGGTTTTCAACTTTTCTTTATTCCCTGTCGGCAAAGGGAGATCCCGAAGAATTAACGGGAGTTGCAAAACTTTTCGTGATCCAGATTATCGATTAGTCTTGCAGATGAGATATTTTGCAGTACATGCCCCTTTAACAACTAAAAATGAACCGAGGGTCCGACAGGGACACATACACACCAGTCAGATACATATTTGGTCTATACGTAAAAAGAAGTAAAAAGACCAAATGGGCAAAAGAAGAAGAATCCATTACAGCCGCTCTTATTACCCCGAGAATCGGCCCTGGATTTAAAAAAAAAAAAAAAAAACGGAAAAAAAACGCTCTTTCGGACCAGATGAAGACATTTTTATAAGGTCGTTGAGAACACAAAAACGTAGGAGGGCCGCATCAATCCCACAATTCCCCCGACAAATGAACCAATTGTAGTCGATTAATTTATGGCCCTTATTATGTAGACAAGGAGTAATGTGGGTCTGGGGTCACCTAATGGACAGAGATGGGGGCTAATGTGACAAATCTCAGCCCCAACACTGTATGAATCTCTATGACCAGCACCAAGCTGAATTATTCTTTGTGCTTTCCCTTCTTGTACTTATTTTAAATACGTTATTCATTCGATGTAATTAAAATTCATACTTATTTTTATTTATTATTCATTTTCTGTTTATTTGTAACAGTTTTTATTTCTTTTCATTCATTTTCTTTTAGATTTTCTGTCTTTTTTTTCCCTCTATTTGCATTTTTTCTTTTTTACTTATTTTTATTTTCTTTTATTCCTTTTCTGTTTATTTTTTATTTATTCATTTTATGTTTAGATTTTGTCATTTACTATTTTTTATTTTCTTTATTTTAGTTTCATATTTATTTATTTTTATTTAATCAGTTTGCTATTTTTTCCCCATATATCTATCTTTAGAAATGTATTTTTGACTCATTTTTGACTCATTTTTCTGCTTCTTTTGTATTCTATTTCAGATTTTAAGGTAAAAAAACAAATCTATATTTATAATTTCCTATTTGCTATAATTTTGTTGGGATCCCCTTAAAATCTCAATGGATTGGTTTTCCCTGCCCGATCCTATTGTCTCCTGATCACGGCGGCGGAGGTGCCTGGCAGCCACCCATCTCCCACCACCACAGAATTATGATGCCCATTTGGCTGCGGCAATCGTGCATAATTGATAGTAAAATCTGCCAATTAAAGTATGAAAATATGAATAATCAACGGAAAATTGAATAATTTTTAAACATATATATACATATATATATATAGGTTATCATGGGCCACAATTCAGAACACATCAATACTCTAATTCTTGTAGCGATCGAGCCATCCAGATATTATAACCCCTGTCTGGTAGAGTATATTGGGAGTTGTTGTATTTGCGTCTTCCCTGTGGATAGGATAGAAGTGTCTTGCAGACATATGGGTCTCGGATACTCTTTGTGTCCCGCCATGTACCGTAGGTAGATGAGGGATTCTTAACGCAAAGTGTGGCCGTCTTTTAAGGGAGTTGCCTCCCAGCTTATAGGAATGAAAGGCATGTTCAGCACCTGATTTCTGGATGCTGTCAGCAGGGAGTGGGGAGAGATTGGGGGGGACTCTCAGTGGGTGGAGAGGTGTTTGGGGGCCTATAAGGGTATAGCATAGGAGGAGGAGGAGGCGGATTTGGGGGCCTAGAAGAGAATAGTAAAGAGGGAGGAGTATTTGGGGGCCTGCAAGGGAATAGCAGAAGACAGCCGGGAGATTCAGGGCCTGGAATGGACCAGTATGGGAGAAAGGAGCAACTAGGGAAAGACAATATGGCGGCTTTTAATGATGCAGATAGCACAAGATCCAGGTTCTGGAATAGATATAAATATGTGATATACAGATGTAGCAGAGCCCAGTATTTGATTTAACTTGATGAGGCCGCATTCTGATATTGCTGGAGGTTCACAGCAAGCAGTGGCAAAAAACAAACTCAGCTCTGCTGCATCCGCATGGGACTATTTTTAGACTTTCAGACTCTTTGGAAATCACATTGTGCCGCACTATGAGTCATGTTGCCTGTGCCGGGCGATCCCTGCAGGTGTTTGACTAGGAGCTCAATCACAGGCTATCCTTATAAACGCCGGGGGAAAAGCACTGCATGACTTCCCTGGCACCGAATACCAGAATGCACCAAGATCATGTGACAGTCTGTGTAATCTCTCCGGCCGGGACCGGAGACATGCAGGCAGGGAAGGAGTTAATGATGCATCTCTATGCAGCGTAGGGGTGATGGGTTATGCAGGGTTCTGTGCTTTGGGGATGGGGGGGGTCTTAAAGCTGCAGGTGTGTAATATTTATTTCAAGGCCTTTAATGGTACAGATTGATCCCATAGAGCATTGTGCAGTGGTTCCCACCTATAAGGGTTAATGTTCTGTAGCTTTGCAGCAGGGAAAGGGGACGGATAGCGGTGAAGCAGTGAACTATGACTATGAGGTTCCCACATTACTATAGACCCCTTATATAAAGAAGAGGCTGATTTTGCATGGAGTTTGGGGCTGAGGCCATAGGGAAGGGGTTAAACTTGCACGTAATGTTGTGATATGTAATTTTGGAGAGACTAACCCCAGAAGAGGAACAGTAGACTATCTGCCGCCATACCACCTTTAATGGATGACCATGCAGGAAATAACCGGAGCCTTAAAGGGGTTAATTCTGGAGGTACAGTGAGGAATGAGTTCCTGGTGCAGAGAATAGGAGGCAGGGAAGGGGTTAATGCTGCAGAATTGGATACTGAAGAGGAAGGAGTTAATATAGAAACTCTACAGCTTCTTTCCCATGAAAATCTACAGTTTATCCCCAGAACAGATAGAGTTAATTTTGCAAGACTATTCATTACACTTGCGTGACCCTTTAAGGATGGGGGTTAATTTGCAGGATTTGTTTTCAGGCCAAAAGGATAGGATTCCAGCAGAGACTGAGTTAATTCTGCAAGACTAGGCATTGCTCCTGAAGAGGTTAAATCAGTAGGGCCATGCAATGTGCTACAAGGGATGGGGCCGTGATCGCTCTCTGGGACATGGAGGGTGTTACATTGGCTGCTTTGTGTGACCTCAGTAAGTACAGGGTTAATCCAGCCGTTCAGACTATATATTACAATAGAAAGGTGATGGGTGATGGGTGACTTAGTCTCTCTCCAGCAGAGATAAGGTTAATACTTTAAGACCGAGGTTATTCTGATGGTCATGGTGAAAAAACAAGGGGTTAACTAGCCATGCCTCTGCAGTGATGGACAGTCTGCCTTTAGCATAGATATGGTTATATATTGTTAAATCTATAGGACCATATATAATGCTGTGTATGATCTCCACACCGGGGAAGGGGTTAAAGTGACTATATATAGTGCTCTGTAGGACCTAGGACCCCTGCAGCAGGGTAGGGGTTAAAGCTAAGAGACTATGTATATTACTGTATGGGATTTCTGCAGCAGAGAAGGGGTTAAAGCTAAGACACTATGTATATTGCTGTATAGGACCTCTGCAGCAGAGAAGGTGTTAAAGCTAATGGAACTATGTATAGTGCTGTATAGGACCTCTGCAGCAGGGAAGGGGTTAAAGCTAAGAGACTACATATATTGCTGTATAGGACCTCTGCAGCAGAGAAGGGGTTAAAGCTAATGGAACTATGTATAGTGCTGTGTAGGACCTCTGCAGGAGAGAAGGGGTTAAAGCTAAGAGACTACATATATTGCTGTATAGGACCTCTGCAGCAGGGAAGGAGTTAAAGGACTATGTATAGTGCTCTGTAGGACCTCTGCAGCAGGGAAGGGGTTAAAGATGCACGGTCATATGAATTACCCTGTGAGCAGGGGTTAATGCTGCCGGGCCTGTATAAGGCTGTATGTGGCCTCTCCAGAAGGGAAGGGGTTAAAGCTGCACAACCCTGGTTTCTGTCAGTGTGGGCCCCTGCAGCAGGGCAGGGGTTAAGGCTCCTGTCTCTGGCCCCTCTGGCAGGAAGCGGCACCCCCATTGTAGCTCCTGTGCGCCCCCCTGGGCAGGCCTCTCCTGGATGATATAGACAAGGAATGTCATTCTTACCTCCCCGCTTGGGATGCCGACTCCTGTGTAATAAGATGCTGCTGTCTATTCCTCCTCAGGCGTCTCTTCCTCTCTCTAGGACTATGTGCCCTGTGTCTGTCCTGGCGTCTCTTCATTCTTCCTCGGTTCCCCTGTCCCAGCAGTTCCCTTCCCTGCGCTCTCCCACCCTGCGTCCTCCCTCCTGCCCTGCTCCTTCTCCCACCTTCTCCATGTCTTTTTCTCTCTTTCCCCCTGTCTGCCTTGTCTTTCCTCTCCTCCCATGTCCCTCCCAGTATTCCCCTCCCTTTTCCTCCCTCTTTCTGTCTCTCTTTTCCTCCATCTTCCTTCCTGTAGCCCTCCCTCTGCACCTCTGTGTACTGGTGTCACCTCGTCCCTGCTGTCCCCCAGGGGCCCCAGCCTCAGCTTCTCCTGGCTTTGCAGTAAGGCATCTGTCTGCTCATCTACATCCCACATAGAAGTCCTTCTCTTCTTCATGGCCACATACAGAGATTGAGTGAACATTCCCATACATATTGATCATCAGATCAGGGCCCAGGATTGGGATCTAACCTAGGGGAACGTCCGCTTGTTCTTTTTATGGGTTTTCTCTGCTTTTCTCCCTCACTCGAAAAACTTTCGACCCCCCCCCCCCCCCCAAAAAAAAAGGAGTCCATGAGAATATATTATGAACACAGATCGGGAGAAGACATCCAAGGTTACAGTCTGTACAGCGCTGTGGAATATGCTGGTGCCATGTAAGCAATGGGAAGTAACAGTTAATATGAACAGGGACCACAGCTATAGTTGTATAATATATCACTAATACTAGACATGGACTTGGCCATAATACTTCGAATTCTCATCTGGGATGGGGTACAGACTAAATTTATCATAATTTTAGGGAATGTGTCATCCGAGAATATAAACCTATTGTATAAATCAAGTTTTTATAGTAAAATTTTTTTTAAAGGTTTGTGGGGGGGGTTTCTCTCCACTTTTATGTCCTGAAAGCTTGCAGTTTTCTATCTAGCCACTAAGCTTAAAGCTAAGCTCCCTGTTCTGTCTGTGATGATAAGGAGGAGGATGTGGGAGAAAGAGATCTGTACAGAATCACAGTGAAAAGTGATACCAGTAGATATAGATTTCAGTAGATGAAGCTCACAGCTCAGCCTCCCCCTCCCTGGGGAATAACCTCTATAAAGATCATGGAGCCCTTTCACGTCAATGGGACAACTTCTATCCATTGTGGCTTATGTCCATGGGGTTCGCTGTAAAGCATATCCGTAAATGCTGTTAAAACAGCTTGGACAAGATGGATGCCTGTTTAATAATATACAACAAAAATTTAATAAAAATCATGACAATCAGAAAATAGATGATATAAACATATGGAACTTGTTTCACTATCCGACTCTAATCATCAAATATGATATATTTACATTGCATAGTTTCTGAGAACCCTTTGGAATGATAAAAGTCCCCAACGCGCCCTATGTATATCAAGCTACCATGAGTGTGGTGTTTGTCCCACTTTTCTACTATAACAGTCTCCCCTGTTCTAGAGTTCATCTCCATTCAGCTACAGGACCATCTTTGAAGTTGGGCCACAATGTTGAGATATAAGATCTAAATTTTAGTTTATCCCAAAAGATGTTTGCAGTCAAGGAGTTGAGGTCAGGGTTCTAGGAAGTCAAGCCCTCAGCCAACCATTGTTTGCAGGGGGTGAATGCTCTTTGGAAACTACTAAAATAGACGTTCACAGGTCTCTAGAGTTGTTGGAGCATTAAGGTTTTTCTTAAAGAAATCATTCCCTGTCCATTAGACTTTAGGCAGGACCAGTTCTAGTGTTCACCAAACCACAAATCCAACCATATTGGGCTGCCATGGGTATGATGTTTGCCCCATCTTTGCAGCTATAAAAGTTTTGAGTTTATGCCTATTTAGCTACAAGACCATCACTGAGGTTGGGCAACAATGTGGAAATCCCAAACCTCCATTCCATTTCATCCCAGAAGATGTTTAAGGTCAGGTTTGTGTCAAGCATCCAGCACACAATTTTTGTAGGGGGTGAATGGTTACTTCTAAATTAGAAGCTCACACTTCTCCAGAATTGTTGAAGAATTATGGTTTCTTTTCAGTGAAGACCGCCATTCCCTGTTGACCAGACCTTAGGCGGAAACAGTTCTCCTGGTACTCATCAAACCCCAAGTCATCCACCAGGCTCCCACATATGAATTATCATTAACAGTGTTTCCATTAATCCAGTAGTGACTGATTTATTCCATTCTAGCTTGACATTGTCTATTAAAAGGGGTTATCGCAGTATTTATAGGATTGCTGATATCTAACTGATCAGCAAGCATACGTGCTAGCACTCCATTCACATTGGGGGTACCGGTGGTTGGACCTCACTGGTCAACTAGTTACCCCCTGTCCTGTTGATAGGCGGTAACTTGTAATGTTGGGATAACACCCTCTAAGTGGCTGCTTGGCCATGGAAACCCAACCAGTCCTTGGTCTCAAGCACAAGAGTTAGGGGGCATTCACGCGATCTCCGCAATCTGTAGCACGGATGGTGTCCTGCAGAGTGGACTTCGGAGCTCCCCGCATCATGATTAATTATGATGGAAGGAGCTCCGATACTATTTAAACAGTATCGGAGCTCCCGTCTTCATAATTAATCATGGGCATTAGATTTCTGGTGATACGTTGATCCAGGGATTATTCTGATCGCCATTGGAATCGGGAAGGAATTTTCTCCCAGTGATGGGGGAACTGTCACCTACCTCGTAAGGGTTTTTGCCTTTCCCTAGATCAGCACAGTAGGGTTTCTCTAGGTTGAACCTGATGGACTCTTGTCTTCTTTCAACCTTATTAACTATGTTATTAACAATGTTACTATGGATCGGGAGCTCCAAGGTCCATTTTGCAGGACACCTCCGTACTACAGATAGATTGCAGAGGGTGTGAATGCCCTCTAACTCTTGTTCTTCCAGAGGATCATTGGTGGTTGTATTTCATGACCATTGTTTCACACATGAACTTTTTCTGCTCCTAGATGCCTCCATTTCTAAGTAAGATTGTTTACTGGTGACCAATACAGCTCCATCAAGGCAAGACTCTTATATCAGTGTCTCTTTGAAAGCCATTTAGCTCTTCATCATGGACATGTTCCTCTGTAGGGAGTACATGATGGTTACCTGGTTTGCTCAATGTACTTCTAGCTAGGAGCTAACCAAAATGTTTGAACCAACAAATCAAAAAGGATGTTCAGGTTTTTAGACCATGTAGGATTCAATAGTGGCTATAACGGTACAGATAAATTGCTCGAGCGATTGTTTACAGATCGTGAGGCAACAATTTAGTCTTTTAAGCGATGGACGTTTACACGAAGGGATAAATTGTGTAAAAAACTCACTGGGAGATCATTAGCCTGATCTTTTTTACTTTGAACAACTGTTTAGACGAACAGATCTGCAACAGATCAACGAATTACTGACGCTAATTTTTGTTGAATGATAACAATTAATGATGTATTGCTCGTCGTTTGACGGGCAGCTGTATTTACACAGGCAGATAATCCATAGGTTTTGGTTGTTATTGCAAGTTTTTGCCCAAAAATCGCTCAGTGTCAAAAGAAGTTGTGAAATTTGATAAATACCATTGATTAGAACCAAATCTATTTAAAAGATGAGCAGCTAAATACTTTTAGTTCCATTCTCAAGGTTGCAGGAGGTCCCAGTGGTCAGATCCCCCACCCACCGTCAACGTAAGGTGGTAAAACCTCTTTAAACTCAATGTGGTTAAAATGCTATTAAAAATCCTGAAATGTTAGATTAAACTTTTCCAAGAAGTAACAATAAAAAAATGAGAAAAAAAAGCGCAATTGTTTTACCCATGCAACACACTCTCACAACCATTATTCCTACAGTGTCATTTGTTTCATCCCAGCTCAGCTCCATATATTTCATTACTACATCAAGTTAAGCTAATAAATTACATACTCCAATGTGTAGACAGGATGTCCATCTGTCCTGTGTCAGCTGACTTCCTGTGAACTACAGGGTTACATCATCACATATCAGATCCCTCCCTATGCTTCCTAGCTCTGCCTGTATGTCTCCTTTAACAGAATTCTGATGCCATTTGTGTGGGACCAGAAAAGCATGGGCATTCATTAGTAGGTGGAGTATGTATAATATATACTGATTACTGCAGAGTTATAACACTCCCCTGATCACAGTGCCCGCCTTTGCTATGTGCTTTTAGTAGCTTCTCTAGTGTGTCCAGTGTGGTGGAGCCTGGCACTGCCTTCCTGTGTGTAAAAGCTACAGTAACAGGGACAGGAGTCCTGTGTCACTGATCTATCACTTTATGCACTTGGCTAAAACTCAAGTGCCTCATGGGAAAAGTGGGCAGCATTAAAAAAACAATATTAATAGGGGGGGGGGCTAGGAATCAATATTGCAGACAACCTATGCATGCCACATCAACGAATGTAGGCATACATAAGAGCCTCTACTGCTATTTCACAACAGAAAATATAAAGCAAAAATCCTGCAGTGCTTTTTGCCCCAGAACCATCCAGTATGGGCCAGACTGGTGAATGCCCGGGTTAGCAAATATTTCCTATATAGTTGTGGTCATATAGAAAATAATAAACATCCTATACTTACCTGTCCACGCTCCCCTAATCCCGCGCTGACTGCAGACTCTTCACTTCCGAAACAAACAGCAGGGGTAACAGCATGCTCAGCCAATCACTGACTGAAATGGGACAGAACTGCGGCCTGTGATTGGCTCTGGTCACCCCAGAGACCATTCTGTCTTAGAAGTGAAGTGTCTGCAGTCAGTGGAGGACCTGGGGAGCGCGGACAGGTAAGTATAGGATGTTTATTATTTTCTATATGACCACAGCTATATAGGAAATATTTGCTAATTTCGGACAACCCCTTTAACACCACACATTATGGGAACGTTTTTGTATTTCTCTAGATTTCCAGTAACAGGAACTGTCTGACTACTTTTCATAGATAATTTTCATAATAATGCAGCTTTTTCCCCCCCTGTAAATCCCAGAGTGAATGCAGGAAGCCGTAAGATTCGAGTGCCGGAGACGCACCCTACTGATAATCTGGGGCGGACAGCGCCCCTCGCCGACCCCTTCCCCTCACCCTCTACAGTCCTTCTGTACTCTATTACATGTACAGGGTTAAAAACAATCTCATCAGCTCCCACTTTTTTTTTTTTTTTTTAAAGCCAAACTGCTAAGTGTTCCCCGACCACGTGGGTGCGATACCGGATTCACGGTACACGGCGTGGGCGCCCAGATTTGAGACCCCCCCTTTCTTTTTGTGGACCATTGTCTGTATTCCATTCCCCATGTACAGAGCTGGTTTCTGCTCTGTCTTCAGTCATCCGGTTATAGGGAGGTAAATAAAATCTATACGTACAGTGAGGTGCGGATGTGAGCGTACCTTCCACCCTCCCGCAGGGCCAGGAAAAGACCGCAGAATCTGGTACTGCAAAGGTTAAACTTCCGTCTCGCGGGAGGTCACTTTGGGACGCTGAATATCTGTTTCATGTCCCCGCCCTGCTGCAAAATCTGCTCTCTGCCAGGCAGATTAACTCAGGCGCTTAACCCCTTGGCTGCTGAAACCATCTCCCCAGATGAAACTTTCACCTGTCTCTGGATCCTCGGCTCGGCCCGTTATGGAGGAATCTCGCTATGAATCCATCACCCATAGAAGTTTACATTTATCTCCTACCTCTAATATTAAGCCAGTCTGTCCCCTGGTACTCGCCAGTATGTCATATTTTGTATGTATTTTTTATATATTTTTTTTAAGCCCTCCCTTTTTGTTCCACTTCTGTTCGCCTACATTCGCAGTCCGCCATCTTTTTTTTTTTTTTATTCGGTCTCTTTTTCGCGAGGGCGTAAGATTTTGTCCATCGAATGACGTTGGAATGTCTTCCTATCGTGACTTTAACCCCTGCCCTACTCTCCCAATATATAACCCTGTAATAACTTTCGGTTATTTATCTGTCTACTAGATTATTGATCGATTTTCCGCAGCGATGATATCACAGAACATTCTGGATGTCCCCCACACTCTACTGTCTCCAGCACCCAGTATAATAGTCATTATCCTGCCCATTGTCGACCCCCCCCCTCCCCGTACGCCTATAAACCGCAGGGCATTGTGGTCTGTGTAGTTTCCTGTGCTTTCCGTTCAGCTCTGGTTCTTTCGTTCTTGCATTCTGATTGGTCGTCCTGGCTTAGGGCGCTGCCCGGGGTGGGTCCTATCCCCCCCCCCAGTCTGTTTCATAGTTCCTTTGGTACCAAGATCTAAATTAAAGGGACATACTGGTTTAGTGTAAATAAAGTTTAATGCTTTTCAAAAACTTCTGCAATACTTTTTTGATATACTTACCTTGGCTCGCTGTCAGGGAAAGGCATCCAATAGTGATAGAGAGAGCTCCGATACCCTACACCCAGGGAGCATATTCACTGACAGCTAACAGAGCTCTTGTAAAAGTATAGGAACGGATCCACAAAGAAAGTGCAGACTAGTGCAGTATAAGTCCCATAATCATAATTTACCTAATATTAGACCTGTACATTGACCAGCCACAACATTAAAACCACCTTACTACATTATGCAAATTAATTGTCATCCACAAGATCATCTTCTGAAATACTCTGTGCTTCTGACTTCCCTAATATAGACATCAGTTTTATTAAATATTGTGTAAGCCCTCCCCCCCCCCCTTGTGTTGCTAAAAGTACTTTGACCAATCAGAGCTTGGATTCTAGAACACATTTGTAGGTGTCCTGCGGTATCTGTTGAATAGCAGCAGATCATTTAACATGTACTGTCATTAAAGGGGTACTCCAGCAAAAAAAAAAAATCTTTCAGATCGATAGGTGTAAGAAAGTGCCAGAGATTTGTAATTTACTTCTGCTAAAATAAATCTCCAGTCTTACAGTACTTATCAGCTGCTGTATGTCCTGCAGGAAGTGGTGGATTATTTCCAGTCTGGAAAACAGGAGAGGTATTTTTTATGAGGATTTGCTACTGTTCTGGAGAGTTCCTGACATGGACAGAGGGGGCAGCAGAGACTGAAGATAATATACCACCTTTTACAAGACATACAGCAGTTGTTAAAGGGGTTATCCAGCGCTACAAAAACATGGCCAACTTTCCCCCTACTGTTGTCTCCAGTTTGGGTGGGGTTTTGAAACTCAGTTCCATTGAAGTAAATGGAGCTTAATTGCAAACTGCACCTGAACTGGAGACAACAGTAGGGGGAAAAGTGGCCATGTTTTTGTAGTGCTGGATAACCCCCTTAAGTGGCGGAATACTTTTTTAAAACAGATTTTTTTTAAACTGATTTTTTAACAGGAGTAATTTACAAATCCTTATATCTTTATGGTACCAGTTGATTTTCTTTTTGTTTCTTGGAGCTCCCGTTAAAGCCAATGGGAGTCCACTCCATGGCCCACAGCTATTTATTCTCTCCACTTCAAGGGACCAGAGATGGGCTGTATAGCAGTAATACACACACAGGGCTTCCTTTCCCTTACTTTTTTGTCAAATCCCAGCACACCCCAGCCCCTATTCCTTAGGGTTATACCATTGCATAGTGGTGGTTAAAGTGTGCTGAAAGGAATATTAGGGCTGGGGATGATTTACACAATAATATAGCTGGCTTGTGGAGGGAGAAGGGGTTACTTATGCACTGGCTTTGCAAGGTGTTATATGAACAGAAATGTAAGAAGTAACACAGCAAAGAAGGGGTTATACTAAGCACTGAACTGCTGCTGATGATAATCACCATGATCACTAAAGGTCGGGGAGATTACATTATGGGAACAGTAGTGTGTACACACTAATAGGCACAAGTATGTACACAAGGAACAGCTAGATGCCCAAACTTTTATGGGTGGTCAGAGATGAGAGGAAAACCTTAAAGGGGTTATCCTGCGCTACAAAAACATGGACACTTTTTCCCCTCTCGTGTCTCCAGATTTGGTGCAGGTTTCAAACTCAGTTCCATTGAAGTAAATGGAGCATAATTGCAAACCGCACCTGAACTGGAGACAAGAGTGGGGGGAAAAGTGGCCATGTTTTTGTAGCGCTGGATAACCCCTTTAATTTGCTTCTCATTGACAGCGTGGATCCTCTGGGGATCACACAGATTGCAGGTACTCATCCCAGGCTATTTCTGTCTCATATGCAATGAATATACTACCTAAGGCTCGTCCCCACTTCCTGTGTTCCGTACTGGTCTCTCTGTCACCAGAGACAGACTGAGGTTGACAACTGGTAGTGGAAAGCAGATCACAGAAAACTTTTTAAAATGGTAGTCGTTTTTGGCAAATACAAATCTGTAAGAAATCATATAGGCTATGAAATGGAGGGAAGTTTTTTGAAACGGCAGTGACCATATGAGTCCTATAAGTTGCGAAGGGTGGGTTCCAAGGAAAGGACACACAGTCTTGGGTGCCCATGACCTTTTTGTCAATTCCCAGCTTGTACTTGCATCACTTTTGGTGAGTACTAACCAAAGCATACTGAGAACACCTCTAAAGTCCGGCTGTGGATATGCACCGCTGTTCAGCCATCACATTTCAGCTTTGCTCAGATCTTTGCAATTGCCAATTTTTCCAGCTACGATAACATCAACTTCAATGGTAACTGTATTATGCAACTGGCAGTAGGAGCACACATTAATGAAGCTTAAAGGGAGTGGACAAAATTAGAAAATCATGGCTGCTTTCTTACAGAAACAGCGCCACACCTGTCCACCGGTTGTGTGTGGTATTACAGTTCTGCTCTATTGAAGTGCTAGCTGCAATACAGCACAACCCCTGTGGACAGCAGCCATGTTTTTTTAATCCTTGGCTAATTCTTTAATTTTTCTGCCGTTACTTATCATTACATAAACTGCAGCTGTAATGGGAGCCCCCTAGGTCACAGGTGTAGTATATATGCAGTATATATTGTACAATTACCTGTTATTAATGGAGCCTGACCTCAGTTTTATCCCCCAGCTTATCCAGCAGGTGAAACGCTCTTCTATTCGCCGCCATCCTCTCTGTTCTCAGCCAATATGAAAGTCGACATAAAATAAATGTTACTCTCATTTTAAGCGATTTATCCTATAAAGTAAAATTTCATTTGGACATGAGGGATCAAATACTTTTAGTCCCTGGGGAAATTCAATTTCAGATATAAAATAAGCTTTCCATGCCTCAGGCTGCCAGACGTGAAATCAGAGATGAACTGCAAACACTGATGAGATGTCGGGGAACTCAAGTGTTCTAGAGAAAGCTCTGCTTAGATTCACAGCGATGACATCACAGGAGCTGGTAATGATGTCACACAGAGGCAGGGTGAGCCTGGACTCCACTGAGGAGTTGGGATATGTACAGAGGATGTTCACAGCTCTCATGTCTGTCTATCTATCTCCTATCTATCTATCTCCTAACTTCTATCTATCTATCTATCTATCTATCTATCTCCTATCTATCTATCTATCTATCTATCTATCTATCTATCTCCTATCTATCTATCTATCTATCTATCTATCTATCTATCTATCTATCTATCTCCTATCTATTATCTATCTATCTATCTATCTATCTATCTATCTATCTATCTATCTATCTATCTATCTATCTATCTCCTATCTATCTATCTATCTATCTCCTATCTATTATCTATTTATCTATCTATCTATCTATCTATCTATCTATCTATCTCCTATCTATCTATCTATCTATCTATCTATCTATCTATCTATCTATCTATCTCCTATCTATTATCTATTTATCTATCTATCTATCTATCTATCTCCTATCTATCTATCTATCTATCTATCTATCTATCTATCTATCTATCTATCTATCCCCTATCTATCTCCTATCTATCTATCTATCTATCTATCTATCTATCTCCTATCTATCTATCTCCTATCTATCTATCTATCTATCTATCTATCTATCTATCTATCTATCTACCTATCTATCTATCTCCTATCTATCTATCTATCTATCTATCTAGCAAAAGAGAAGAAGCTGCACTGCTTTAATGTGGTAATGGTGGTGCCAGCGGATCTTGATCCAGACCAAAGATCGTAGTGAGTATATATGCAGAGAATCCACAGCACTCCAGTGTAGTGAAAAAGCTCAATACGCTGTGTTTATTCAGTCAATTCATAGTGCAACACTCCAAACGCAACGTTTCAGTGACTCTCTGTCACCATTTTCAAGCGTTCTTTCTCTCTTTCCAACCCAGACAGCCATGATGACTTTTCCTGGTGACAGCAGATTTGCTGCTGAGACATCTTTGCCTCCTCTGTTCTGCAGCCATCCCCAGCTCTCATAACAACACAAATAAATCCAGACCCCGGATGAGAACCCTAAGGGTACAAACCCACTTGACGTATTTGCTGCGTGAATCAGTCTTAAAAATAAGCAGGCAAAACGCAGGTTGGCTTTATATGATTGTTCTGCGTTAAAATACGCAATTGCATATTTTTGAAGCGTGAAGCTTGTTGTTAGCAAAGCATCAGTTGTTAACAACCTGTGTGAAAAACGCATGTAGCTTCATGCTTCAAAAATACGCAATTGCGTATTTTAACACAGAACAATTGTATAAATCCAACCTGCGTTTTGCCTGCTTATTTTTAAGACTGGTTCACGCAGCAAATACGTCAAGTGGGTTTGTACCCTAAAGGGCTATTTACATGAGCCCATTATGGGCCAGGAGCACTCCTGTGGACGATAATCTATCCGTGTAAAAGTGAGGAGCCGAAAAACGCCTGATAGTGTCTTTAGAACAGGCTTCAGAATTTACTGTTACATCTTCCTGTGTAAACGGGATTTAAGGCCGATAACAATAAAGGCAAACTGACATCACAGGCATTTATATCAGCACTGTCAGTTTCCAGATCACACAGCAGTACATACTTACCTAGGGCACTGCCTTTCTGATCTGGCCTTCTCTTCTTAGCTTCTCCCATCCAGCTGCTTCATCTTCAGGTCCCACCTCCTGCATAATGACTGACAGCCAGAGAAGGGGAGGACTGAAGACACAGCCGCTGGACGGAAGCGCTGGAGAAGAGGAGGCTGGATCACAGCAGCAGTTCACTAGGTAAGTATGCTCTCCTTTGTAAACTGTAAATTGTACGTAAATCATTGGCTTAACTCGGCCACTCATTTTCTTGTGCTGTGTAAAGACTGAGTTATACTTTGACATAAAAGGGGCCACCCTGATGTTTTCCTATTTATGTCTCAGTACTCACAACTGAGTGGGACTTGAGGGGCTATGTATCAGGGTGGTTTGGTGATCTCGCCAGAAGAAGGCACCCCTTGACAACCGGTTTTCCTGCCCTGGAGGGATATCTGCCTATTCCCGTTTTGAGACTCGCAACTGCGGTTCCACGGACCCCTATTTTGTGCATTACAAATAATTTCAGATCCCTAAATACAGACTCTCTTCCTAGATACCTAAATCAGTCTAGACCACAGATTAGACCCGTAAATATTGTGCCATACTGTGTCTCCATATTGTAATAGTTCCATACAGTGGCTTCCTACTGTAATAGTGCCATACAGTGCCTACAAGACTGTAATAGTGCCATACAGTGCCTACATACTGTAATAGTCAGGAAAAACTGCAAACAGGCATATCAGCTCACCATACCTCGATAATATTTGTATCAATGGCTCTCCAGAAATGAAGCACGCGAGACCTGTATTGCGGGCCGTGTCCTGTATGTATAGCTGAGAAAAACAGAAATTTTGGTCTCCAGCTTCTTAAAAAGTTCCAAGCTTTATTGTGACATCATCATCTAAAATCCAAAAGTTAAAAACACGCCGACGCGTTGCGAGGTAGACACCTCTTAATCATGATTAAGAGGTGTCTACCTCGCAACGCGTTGGCGTGTTTTTCACTATTGGATTTTAGATGATGATGTCACAATAAAGCTTGGAACTTTTTAAGAAGCTGGAGACCGAAATTTCTGTTTTTCTCAGCTATACTGTAATAGTGCCATACAGTCCCTCCATACTGTAATAGTGCCATACAATGCCTACATACTGTAATAGTGCCGTACAGTGCCTCTATACTATGATGATAGTGCCATACAGTGCCTCTATACTGTAATAGTGCTATACAGTGCCTCCATATTGGAATAGTGCTATATAGTGCCTCTATAGTGTAATAATGGCATACAGTGCCAACATACTGTAACAGTGCCATACAGTGCCCCCATACTGTAACAGTGCCATACAGTACCTTCATCCTGTAATAGTGCCATAGGGTGCTTCCATACTGTAATAGTGCCATAAGGTGCCTCCATACTGTAATAGTGCCGTACAGTGCTCCTATACTGTAATAGTGCCGTACAGTGCCCCCATACTGTAATAGTGCCATACAGTGCCTACATACTGTAATAGTGAAGTACAGTGCCTCTATATTATAATAGTGCCATACAGTGCTTCTATACTGTAATAGTGCCATACAGTGCCTCCATACATAGTTGCCAACATTTGAAAATTTTTTCCAGGGACACTTTAGCGTTGTCAACAAGGGGTGTGGCTTATAGGTGTGGTCTTGGTGGGTGTGGCCTATTGTGGGTGTGGTTTACAAAGTGTGGCTTGTCACCAGAGGTTTTTTTTTTTGGGGGGGGGGGGTTCCGAACAATACATAAGGATGAGGGGTGAAGTAGTAGTAGTAGTACAGAAATAGATGAGGGGTGTAGTAGTACAGGAACAGATGAGGAGCGCAGCTAGGAGTCATGGGGCCCCATAAAACCTTGGTAGCTGGGAGTGACTGGAGCAGACTAGGGGGTGACAGGGGCAGACCGAGGGTGACTGGAGCAGACTGGGGGGTGACAGGGGCAGACTGGAGGGTGACTTGGACAGACTGGGGGTAGCTGGGGCAGACTGAGGGCTACTTGGGCTAGCTGAGGCAGACTGGGGGGTGACTGGGGGCTACTTGGGGTTGCTGAGGCAGACTGGGGCAGGCTGGGGTCTACTTGGGGCAGCTGAGGCAGACTGGGGGTGACTGGGGCAGACTTCAGCATCATCCTTCATCATCATCCCCTCATGTGTGCCCCTCATTATTTCTCCAGTATAATACAGTGGTGTGAGACTGATGGTGCTGCAGGAGGTAAAGCTATATTCATTGGTGTGATAGCCTGGGAGGCTGGTAATATAAGCTGTGTATACAGTATATACCAGTCACAGCTCTGATTACCAGTCTCCTAGTCTCTCACACCAATGTATATAGCTTTTCCTCCTCCACCATCATCACCTCATGTGGGCCCCTTATTATACCACCAGTATAATACAGTGAGTGCTGCGAGACTGCTGGTATACTGAGGAGCCCACATGAGGGGATGATGCTGAAGGAGGTAAAGCTATATACATTCGTGTGAGAGGCTAGAATACTAGATTTAAAACTATGACTGGTATACACTGTATACCAGTCCTTCAGCATAATCCCCCCGCATGTGGTCACCTTATTACCTGGCTCCCTGCTGCATACGGCCATCTTGTTCCTTTAGGCTCTTCTATCCCAGAGGCAGGAGTGAGTGACCTCACTGTCAGGCCTTGTAGCTGGGAGGAGAGAGCGGCCTCTGGTGGGTGGAGGCAGAATATACAGCCTCCAGCCAAAAAACCTATGCTTAGGCTACGTTCACACAGAGCAAAAGGGCCGGATTACGCGAGGAAATATTTCCGCCTGAAATCAACTGACGCTGAATTCCGAGCAGAATATAAGCAGAATGCAAGCAGAATCCCTGCGTATTCAGCTAGGAAAGTGTTCAGCTCGTAATCGGCTCTTGACAAATTCAGTGCGGAATACTCGAGGAATCCGCGCTGAATCCGCATGCATTCAGCGCTGAAATTCAGCGAGTATTTGGCGAGTAAACTAGACTATACCAGAATATATACTAGAATCATCCTCCCCCCCTTTTTTCCCCATTTCCGCGCTGATTCAGCACGTAATTTCCGCTTGTATTACGCTTGTATTCCGCGCTGAATACGCGCGTATTCCGCGCTGAAACAGAAAATTAGAGCCCCATTGGTTTGTATAGGCTTCCGCTAGCGGAAGAATGAACATGTTCATTCTTCTGGCGGAAAGCGGATTAGTTCAGTGCGGAAATTCCACTGTGTGAACTGCAGAGCAGAATTTCCATTCAACACAATGGAAATTAGCTCTGCACCTATTTTAACGGCTGAAATTTCAGCGCTGATTCAGCACAGAAATTCAGCTGCTTTTGCTCTGTGTGAACTAGCCCTTAGGCTTCAATGCATTGGGGGCCGTCACAGGCGAACGGGACATGACGTCACAGGGGGCGGAGCTTACCTAGATAAACCCGGGACATTACTTAGCCGGGACTGGCCTGTCAAATCCGGGACAGTCCCGGCGAAAACGGGACTGTTGGCAACTATGCTTCATACTGTAATAGTGCTATATAGTGCCTCCATACTGGATTAGTGTTATACAGTGCCTCTATAGTGTAATAGTGCCATACAGTCAATAATACTATACATGTACACAGTGTTAGTTATGCAGCAGTGGAGAACACAGTGGACTTTGGATCATGAAGAATTTAGTTGTTGGGATTGAGAGGATAAAGCCCTTAAATGGTGGACGCTGCTAGGGAAATCTCCTTATTGATAATGTCCGTAATCTGGATTCTCCATACACGTCTCTTCACATAGCCGAGGATCTCTAGACTCCTTATCTGCTTCCTTCTTTGCTTTTTTTTTTCAGCTACGAAGACATTTACCAGTCCATTGCTATTGACACCATTGATCTCTATTGAGGTAAGGGGAGTAGGTTGTTAATAAAATCCTCCACCTCAGTCCTTCCATCTCATTGCAGTAGATTGTATTGTACGTGAACCCTTATCGGTGTTGCATGCTCCCATAAGCGTTTCCTGAATTGTCTTACACTTTTAACGCCAGAGACAAATTTGAAGAAAATAATAATAATTTTGGAACTATAGAGTGATGCTCAGGTGTGCAGAATAGACCTGACAGTGCAGGAGGGATATGTCTTACTGGATTATGTACACATAAAGATACATTGAATTTTAGAAGATGTGTGTATTATTTTTGTTGCTTATCTTAGTGGTGAGAAGTGGTATTGCGACTAAAATGCAGTCGGAGTTTATCACTTGTACTTTCACTTTGTCTTATTTTTTCTGTCAGGCATGTAAATGATCTCTCCTCCAGAAGGAAGAGAACCCTCACCTATATAAAGCTGTCCTGTAAGTCCATGTCTGACCCATTGAAGAGTATCAAAATTTAGGTGCTTGGCCTGTAAACAGAGGAAGTCTGGTCTGGAGTCTGTAAACGGAGGAGTTCTGGTCTGGGGTCTGTAAACAGAGGAGGTCTGGTCTGGGGTCTGTAAACAGAGGAAGTCTTATCTGGGCTCTGTAAACAGAGGAGTTCTGGTCTGGGGTCTGTAAACAGAGGAGGTCTGGTCTGGGGTCTGTAAACAGAGGAAGTCTTATTTGGGCTCTGTAAACAGAGGAGTTCTGGTCTGGAGTCTGTAAACAGGAGTTCTGGTCTGGGGTCTGTAAACAGAGGAGATCTGGTCTGGGGTCTGTAAACAGAGGAGGTCTTGTCTGGGGGTCTGTAAACAGAGGAAGTCTTATCTGGGGTCTGTAAACAGAGGAGTTCTGGTCTGGGGTCTGTAAACAGAGAAGGTCTTGTCTGGGGGTCTGTAAACAGAGGAAGTCTTATCTGAGGTCTGTAAACAGAAGAGTTCTTGTCTGGGGGTCTGTAAACAGAGGAGGTCTTGTCTGGGGGTCTGTATACAGGGGAAGTCTGATCTGGGGGTCTGTGAACAGAGGAGTTCTGATCAGGGGTCTGTAAACACAGGAGATCTGGTCTGGGGTTTGTAAACAGGAAGCCTGGTCTAGGGTCTGTAAACAGAGGAGATCTGATGGTGTCTATAAACATAAAAGGTCTAATCTGGGGTCTGTAAACATAGGAGTACAGCCACTGAATGGCTAAGCTGGCCCACCATGTCACATCTTAAGTCCCATCTCAGACCAGAAAGCGTGCAGACACCGGGAGGGAAAATGCGGGCAGCAACACTGGAGTCGGGGAGGTAAATGGATTTAATTTATTTTACCTTTCCCTGGGCATTGCAGAAAAAGGGTTCCTAGCTAGAGTACTCATTTATGGAGAAACATTTATACTCACAGAAGACCTCTGCAGTTCTGGCACATGATACCCGTAGGGACACTTGTAGGAAAACAATGACCGACATGGAAACTGACTGACGGCCTACTAAGAGAATGGTAAATGCCAGGGGGCCCTTGAGCAGATTATCCAACCCTGGACGAGAAGAAGGTTGTAGAATTTATCCTCGCACCAAGGAAAAAATAACTCGACTTGTAACAGCTTTAAAAGTGCT
Organism: Dendropsophus ebraccatus; assembly: GCF_027789765.1. NCBI lineage: Eukaryota > Metazoa > Chordata > Amphibia > Anura > Hylidae > Dendropsophus > Dendropsophus ebraccatus. The sequence goes on along the minus strand of NC_091465.1, from coordinate 77,992,532 downwards.
GAAGGTGACCCAGAGGCAGCATGTCTTGCTTGTAGCTTGTCCTTTTCACAGACCCTTTTGGAACAGTTGACTTGATTTGGAAAATAGGAATCACGAAGAGGAAACACTTCATTTGTGAGGTAAAAACGTTCTCCTTTGTCTTGACCTTCACAGACAATCAGGCTGAGCTCAGAGGCAACTTCTGGAGCTGAAACTAAGGAACTACCCCTCTTATTTCCTGGTCTCTCACTGTATACTGTTACTGAGAAAATGTTCAGCTAAATACCTTACTAAATAGTCTGACTAGCAGACATGTGCTCTGGCCAAATGTCAGACTCAGTCTTGTTTAGACTAGAGACTGCTCTTGGTTCAGAGGCAACATGTGACCAAAGCATCTTTCATGTGGTTGGGTGTGCTAATGACACAGCATTAATTCTAACCCTTGCACTGACATTATATTTCTTTGTATGCCATTAAGTGTGACAGGTAAAATAGCACTATGTGCATAGAACATACAGAATACCTCCCAACTTTGACTGAGTGCAAAGAGGGACATAGACATGTCCCAACCAAACAAAATAACATGCCACAAGCCACGCCCCTAACCATGCCCAAAAACTTATGCCACAATTAGAGGGTAGCGCAACACTGATTTTCTTATGCCACTGCTGCTACTAAATAAAATCCACTGTACAAGGATCAATATCACCTCATACAGTCATATAGATGTAGAGCCAGCCCTACACAGCTCTGTACACCATATACATTACAGTGCAGTTATATCCAGTGACTCACAGGTGACGTCTTCTCTGATCGGAGTTCTTCCCTTTTCATCTTCTTCTCCATCTGCCCTGGGCCATCATAAGAACTTCTCCGGGCCACGAATCCACAGAATCTGCAAGACAGACATATTAGACTCCTCGCTCTGGCACCATCCTCATCTCTCTACAAACTGCACATCTGTATTGGCCCCTTTACACCCTCATTTAGTGGGTAGGCTGACACTATGTGACCCACCTTATAGTATATGCCCCTCTTTGTGTAGCCTCCTTATAGATGGTCCCCTTATACATGTCCCCCTTATAGATTGCCCCTTAATACATATCCCCTTATAGATTGCTCCCTTATACATGTCAATCTTATAGATGTCCCCTAATACATATTCCCCTTATAGATTGCTCCCTTATATATGTCCCCCTTATAGATTGCCCCCTAATACATATCCCCTTATAGATGCCCCCTTTTATATGTCCCCCTTATAAATTGCCCCTTGTACAAGTCTTTCCTATACACTGCCCCTTGTACATGTCCCCCTTATAGATGCCCCTTGTACATGCCCCCCTTATAGATTGCACCCCTTTTAGATGGCCCACTGATACATGTTCCCCAGACAAAAAAAGCAAAACAAAAACACAACTCATCTAACACCTCGCTCCCCCGCTGCAGCTGTCTTCTTCTCTCACCCAGTCGGCCTGGCCCCCGGCTGATACGTGCTCTCTGGGGAGAGAATAATCGAACAATGACAAGTCAATAATTGAAAGAAGCAGGGTACCACAGGAACACAGAGTATTTCAGGAGGGGACAACAAAACCTGGAGAAGTCTCAGACCGATGAGATGGTTCCGACAGTAAATGGAATATGTTTGTTGAACATGATAGAGAAAGTGTCATCTGCCGCTCATTCATACATCCAACGTAGTGATTTATTTTAGTCGCGTTTCCTGCGCTGACACCGTGTGATTTATGTGCATTCAGAGTCAGCGAGATTCACCCACTTACTCATCACTATGCAAACAGGAGATTTTCAGCATGGCTCCCATCAAGTGGAAATATGCCAATCATGCGAGGCGGTGGAACGTCCTGCTGGCGTTTCCCACCACTTTACCTTGTCTATATCATTACCTAATGTACAGGAAATGTTAGGCCTGCTGTGACTACACCGACCTGCTGGAGTCATTATGGCGGGCAGCCGCTATAATCACCTGTAGACTAAACACTCTCCCTATGGAATGTAGCGCTATAGTAAGGGCCATGCTGTGCTCAGTCAACCAAAGGGAATTATGGGAAATCAGGAAAATGACCCATCTCCCCATCAGGCAAGCAGTCACAGTGGCGTACCGAGAGGTGGTGGGTGTGTATACAGGTATTGGCCCATAGATATATATATATATATATATATATATATATATATATATATATATATATATATTTACAGCCTTAATTATTCCAAAAGGTCTAATAATAATTATAATAATAATCCACCATTTGTTACCTGTACAGGACTGGGAGATGATGTGAACCAGAAGTGATAAGGATGTAATGGCGAGGATTTGCTCTTTACACTGCACTTTAGGTTTTAAACAGTCCAATAATCCAGAATACTTGATAATCCAGTGCTGGATTAAAGGGCAACTATCAGCAGGTTAGACAAATCTAACCTGCTTATAGCTCCCTATTGGGCATGGGGCACAGAGGAGGTAGGTATGTCTCTTACCTTCCTCCTCGGCGCCATTCCCGTGCTGTTAGTAGTGTAATCCTAGGTTTGGAGCAAAGTTAGGAGCACTGCCCCGCCTAAGCCAGCCCACTCCTTCTAATCTGGATCTGCACTCTGAGGATTACACTGTTAACAGCACGGGAACGGCCCAGAGGATGAAGGTAAGATACATCCCTTCCTCCTCAGCGCCCAGTGCACAATAGGGGGCTATCAGCAGGCTAGAGTCGTCTAACCTGCTGATAGGTCCCCTTCAACCCCTTCTTCTAGATTTATTCTTGGCCGTTGTTTTAAAACAACAGTAATTATTTGCCGTTAAATGACGGCCATCCACTCAATTTTAACAGTGTGTGAACATAGCCTTTCTGTTTTTTCAATGCACTCAATGGTATTGGTTGCAATATACTGACCAAAATACTGAGCAAAAGTACTGTGTGAACATAGCTAAAGGGTAATTGCATTAGGCTCCTATTCCACGAAGCGAATCTTTAATGGTTAACGATAAACAATCTCAAACGAGCGCTATTGCAAACGACCTGAAATCGTCCACCCAATTACACGGAACAAATCATTACTTATGACTGTTGTTGTGGTCGTCCTGTCCTCGCTACAGCGAACGCCTTCTTATTACACCAAACGATTTTCAAATGGTCAACGATAAAAATAGGTTCAAATTCTATCAAGCGACCAACAGTCATTTAATCGTTGTCTGCTATTACACTAAATGATTATCGTTCAATTACGAACGATCTTAGGATTTTTCAAGCAGTAATCATCCCGTGGAATAGGGCTCTTAGGGTTGGGGCTTGGTAGAGGGTTGGTTGTTTATTAATTTTTTTTTTTTTACTTTTACAGTATAAGCCACTTTCCCCCTGTTACTGTCAGGGCTGTGGGCAAGCATGGTCATGTGAACTAACATTTAGCATCACATGATCTCTGTGAGCAATATCCATGGACATAGGCTTATGGTGGGATACTTTGCCAGCCTTGGGGAAGCTGCGATGATGTTAGTCTTCATGTATGGACATTTACTTTACACGGACAGTCTGAATATGGTGATCGAGTTGCTAGAAGGTTGTGTTAGCGGATGAATGATGAGGGTGCTGCCATGGCCCAGGGCACTGGTGCAGGTGGTGTATGAAGCTGGTGGGCTTTGGTGTTTTGGGGGTAACTTGTCACAGTGGCCAGGAGTGGTAATACCGACCCTCGGACCTTAAGTAGAACAATTGTGAGGTGCGAATGAAAGTGCAGATGTCACAAAGGTGACAGAGCCCCGACTTAAAGAGTGTTTAACTTTATTGAAGATACTTCTGTACAATACAAAAATACTTTGGTTTTAAGAACTTCAAAGGTAGACATGAGTAGAGATGATCGAACAGGGCCGAGGTTCAGGTTTGTACGAACCCAAACCATCGGCCTTTGACTCCCGCTGCCTTCCCATTCCTTGGGGAAGGTGGGGACAACCCGAGTACCGCCTGGAAAACAGGGAAACAGCCTAGGTACTTTGGTTGTCTCCACCTTCCCCACGGAAGGAGAAGGCAGCGGCGGTCAAATGCCGTTAGTTCGGGTTCGTACAAACCTGAACCTCGGCCCTGTTCGATCACCTCTAGATGTAAGCGGGTAGTGATAGAAGAGAGAGTGAAGACTTGTCTTGAGAGAGTTGTGTAGGCGCCAGTTAGGAGCCCTTACCTAATTAGTACAGTACTCTGCCGGGATGTGTGTGAAGAAAGATACTTGAACTTTTAGATAAGTCACTATTATCGGTGTCTGCCCTGAGAGGTAGTAGGGGAGTCCTAGGTCCTTGTCGCTAGGTGTAGCTCCCACTGGAGCTTTACCCCAAGTGGATGAGCGTCTGTCAGTAAATTGCCTCGCCTCTTAGCTTCTTTGACTTACTGGGGATCATTTCCTCCGCCTTTTCCTTAGCGGGTGACTGTCCTGACTGTGAAGTTCCTCGGTTTAGGCAAGGGTGTCCCTCCTATGATCCGTTTACCCCACCTCTTGGGTTTAGCACTGCATCTTAGCTAGTTACTTGCTTCTAGAAAAGAAAAGAGGCATAGTCCCTGTTCAGGGCACTGGCCTAAGTCACTGCAGCAGGAACCTGTGTCTTGTCCTACGGTAGTGACTAAATCCCATACCGCAAAGGGACCTTGCTGGGGGCGGGCACACAGCTCCCAGACAAGCCCCCTGCTCCACTTCGGGCTTCCTATCAGTCAAAATCAGACCCTGCTGGACCCCCGACCCTAATCCGAGCGTTTAGTATTAGGTTTAGCGTTGGGGGTCGGATTAGGGTTACGTCCCACGGATTTCTCATGTTTAACCCTCCCCACAGCCCCAACCCTAACCCTGAGGGTTAGGGTTAGGGTGGTTGTGTGGGAAGGGGATAGTTAAATGTTTGGAGTAACCCTAATCCGACCCCCAACCCTAACCCTAATACTAAACGCTCGGATTAGGGTCGGGGGTCCGGCAGGGTCTGATTTTGACTGATAGGTAGCCTGGAGTGAAGCAGCCAATGAAATCCAGCCGGGGCGGGGCTTGCCTGGGAGCTGTGTGCCCGCCCCCAGCAAGGTCCCTTTGCGGTATGGGATTTAGTCACTACCCTTGTCCTACCCACTCTACAAAGAACCTGAGTAGCAACTAACTCCTGACAGGAAATCCCTACCTTATATAGGGTGGTGTGACAGGAAGTGTGAGAGGAGAGAGAAGAAGTGTACAGAGTGTCTGCTCAATAAAATAATACACATAAACATAGCAAACCTTTTACATAGATTGCAGCTGTGCACACAGGGAGTGAGACATCTAGTGGCTGCAGCGGAGAATACAACTAAACTCACTTGGTGTGACACCTAAACAAACTAGTTTTACCTGGGTGTGTAAAGAGAATAGAATAGTAGTCCCTTATGGTAATAGTCCTGTCAGTACGGTTTACTAAAGAGACTCACTGCGGTCACAGTGTGAGAGGCTAGGAGAATAGTGATCAGAGCTGTGACTGGTATATACTGTATACACCGCTCTGATTACCAGTCTCCTAGTCTCTCACACCAATGTATATAGCTTTATCTCCTTCAGCATCATCCCCTCGTGTGGGCTCCTCAGTATACCAGCAGTCTCACACCTCTTTGTATAATACTGGTGGTATACTGAGGGGCCCACATTATGTTAAAAGTTTTGTTGAAAGGACAGGTGAACTTTAACCCCTTAAGGACCGGGCCTGAAATGGCCTTAAGGACTGGAGCAAATTTTATGAATATGACCTGTGTCACTTTAGTCATTAATAACTTCGGGATGCTTTTATCTATCCGGCTGATTCTGAGATTGTTTTCTCGTGACATATTGTACTTCACATTTCTTGTAAATTGGAGTCGATACTTATAACGAATCTTTATGAAAAAAAACCAAAATAGCGTGAAAAATTGTGAAAAAATGCATTTTTCCAACTTTAAAACTTTTCTGCTTATACAGAAAATCGTTATACCACATAAATTATATATTAAATAGCATTAGCAACATGTCTACTTTATGTTGGCGGCATTTATTAAACTATCTTTCATTTTTTTTAGACAATAGAAAGAGTAAAACATTAGCAAATTTCCAAATTTTCTGCAAAATTTCAAAATCAGATATTTTTAGGGACCTGTTCAGGTTTAGGCTGCGTTGACACTACCTATATTTCAGTCAGTATATGTATATTTCAGTCAGTATATTTCAGTCAGTATATTTCAGTCAGTATTGCAACCAAAACCAGGAGTGGATTAAAAACACAGAAAGGATCTGTTCACACAATGGTGAAATTGAGTGGATGGCCGCCATTTAATGGCAAATATTTGCTGTTATTTTAGAACAACTTTTTTTTCCATTTCCACAAGGGGTTAAAAAGAAAATAAATGCAAAACGTGTAGGGTAATTTCCCCTGAGTACGAAAATACCCCACATGTGGACATAATGTGCCATATGGGCACAGGGCAAGCCACCAAAGGGACAGAGCGCCATTTAGAAGCTGGAATGGAGGATGGAGGCCATGTCGCAATTGCAAAGCTCCTGTGCTGCCAGGACAGTAGAAACCCCCCACAAGTGACCCCATTCTAGAAACTACACCCCATAAGAAATCTAACAAGGGGTGCAGTGAGCATATGGACCCCACTGGTGATGGGCACATATGTAGAACATGTGCCGTGAAAATAAAAAATATATATTTTTTTTCATTTTCACGTCCCAAATGTGGCCGTCACCAGGGGGCCATATCCCCGCTGCCCACCTTGTTAGATTCCTTATGGGGTGTAGTTTCCAGAATGGGGTCATTTGGGGGGGGTTCGGGGGAGGCTTTGTAATTGCATCATGGCATCCTCTAATGGGAATGGCGGCCATACCTATTTAGCTGGGGAAAAGGGACAATTCTAATTTATTTGGGGGTATTAGGCCAATTATTAGTTTATAAGGTTGAAAATGACAGGTGTCCATCAAATTCAACCTGTGTTGATCCAGAGGAAGGCAAAAAACCCTCGTGAGGCAGACGACAGAAGCCTCATCACTGGGAAAAAATTCCTTCCTGACTCCATAATGGCGATCAGAATAATCCCTGGATCAACGTGACCCCTGAAATAGGAATAAGGGGAAGAATTTAGATAATGTAGAACCCCAATGACGTGTGGTGCGCCTTGGAGCGATCCAGTATGCAGAGGCCGGGGTGATCAGGACAGGTGTCACACTGGAAAATGGTGTCCTTCCCGATCCCACACTCTGCACTTCTTCTGGGGTCTCCTGTTTTCCAGTGTGGGGGACGTCACCTGGAAAATGTTGCCCTGGTGCGATACGGGGTCCTTCATATCCAGAAGCGCTGGGTCCGCTCCATGGCTGCTAAATATTAGGGCTCTATTACTACTTCTGATATTTTCGGATCGTGCCGCAGGCTACAGTAGCTCGGGCAGCGAGGGACCGGAAGAGGGGGTGCTGGTATAAAAGTTATCCCCGTACAGATGGTGACCTTTATCCTGCAGTGGGAAGATCAGGTCCCAAACGATCTTCCCACTAACTCGGAGAATGGGGGGGGGGGCATCTGGGGGCTGGATTCGGGCGTCCCTTCCTACATACACTCTAAGGGTACGTGCACACTGCGGAATGGCGAAGGATAACCCTTTGTGCATTCCGCAGCTGGAACCCACCGGCAGACTGATGCGGGCGCGCGTCTCCATCTGTGTCATAGACTCCATTCTATGCACGGGCGGATTCCGCTCTCCGTCCAATGTGTTCATGCTTTGGACGGACGATGGAATCCACCCATGCATAACATGGAGTCTATGACACGGGCAGAGATGCCGGTGGGTGCCAGCTGCGGAATGCACAAAGGGTTATCCTTCGCCATTCCGCAGTGTGCACGTACCCTAAATCTGTAAGTGTACCCTGAGGTACTCTCACAGAGTTTGTAGAATTTCACGCCATACAATCATCTCTTATTGGGACGGTACTGGCAGAAAAGACGTGTCTGGGGGGCAGCGTACACTACGCTACCCCCAGACACGTCACTGGATGATGAGGATGAGGATGAATGGAGGGAAAAAGGATCCCCCCATTTATCCTCACTGGCTGTTTCGGTGTCCGAGGCAATAATGTATGCGTCTGATACCGAAAACACGCCGGGGGCCACTTTTATATGGGGATTGGTATATGGGGTATGTAGTGGTGTAGTGTCAAACTTTATTCAATGTAGTGTAGTGTGGTGTAATGTAGTGTTTTTTACGTGTTTTTTTACAGTAAGTAACAGTAAGGACAGCACCGACCGCCATTTTTTTCCGGGTCATTGGGTCACCGATGGCCCGGAAAGGTTCCGATCGCCACTATTGGCTGATCTGAACTGATCAGCCAATAGCAGGGAGAGGTGGCCTGCAGTGTATTTCAGCAGGCCATCTCTCCCGATCGCATGCGGCCGGTCGACGGCGGCCTCTTAAAGGACTTTGTTACGGCCGCGGCGGCGTCCCGCGTTCCGGGCCGCCGCCGCGACCGCTACCTGCCCTATGCAGCAGCCGGTGTCCATAGTCGGGGACCCGGCGCTGCTGTCACCTCGGCCCCGGGGGGCGCCTCACCTCTCCACGCTCCTGTCTCCCGCTGTGCCGGCCGGCGCGCGCGTCCCCGCCTCCTCGGGCGCGCGCGCGCCGGCTGTCTCAGATTTAAAGGGGCAGTGCGCTCCTAATTGGTAGTTGCACCCAATCACTCCCCTATAAATCCCAGCATGCCCTGTCCTTAGTGTTGGAGCCTCTACATGCTTCCCATAGCGTTTGGCCCAGCCCCCTGTTGTTCCTGAGTCCTATCTGTTACCTGGTCCCAGTCCCTGTTCCGGAGTCCTATCCGTTACCCGGTCCCTAGTCCCTGTTCCTGGTTCCTGTTTCCCTGTCACTCCATCTGTTCCTGTGTTCAGCCTGTCACGTGCGCTCTCACCTGCAGACCTTTGCCAGTGCCATCTCCTGCCTACTGCTCCTGCCACGCCTCGCCTGCCGTCACCAGCAACCAAGCCAGGGGTAGCGACCTGGGGGTCGCCTGCCGCAGCAAGTCCATCCCGCCTTGCGGCGGGCTCTGGTGAAAACCAGCGGCCCCTTAGACTCCGCTCCCTGGTGAGGTTTGTGCCATCGCTGGTGCCGGTCCAGTGGATCCACTACTCCGGGCGTTACAGTAGGCTCCAACCATGGATCCCGGCGAGGTGCCAGATCTCCGTGACGTCGCCAGAGTGGTCGCGCAACAGGCTCAACAAATCCAGAAACAGTCACAGCAGATCCAGCAACTCACTGCCGCCTTACAGCAGCAGACTACTGCCCAGCGCACACCATCTCCTGACGCTGCTTCTTCACTCCGACTGGCTCTCCCAAGCAAGTACTCTGGGGACTCTAAGTTGTGCAGAGGATTCCTGACTCAGTGCACCATGCACATTGAACTTTTGAGTAGTCAGTTTTCCACCGAGCGCTCTAAAGTGGCTTTCATCATCAGCCTATTAGAGGGTAGAGCCCTGGCCTGGGCCACGCCACTGTGGGACCGTGATGATCCTGTTGCTGCCAATCTCCGGGCCTTCCTATTCGAGTTTCGCTCCGTCTTTGAGGAACCTGGCCGTGCTTCTTCAGCCGAGACTGCTCTCCTCAATCTCTCTCAAGGCAGCTCCTCTGTTGGTGACTACGCCATCCAGTTCCGCACCCTGGCAGCCGAATTGGACTGGAACGAGGCCGCCCTATTGGCCACCTTCAAGAAGGGCCTGTCTAGTCGTGTGAGAGACGTGCTCGCTGCCCGAGACCTGCCTACCTCCCTGAACGAACTCATTCTACTGGCCACCCGAGTTGATACTCGTTTTTCGGAGAGGGAGGAGGAGGTTCGGCATGAACATTTACTAACCCGTCCCCGTCGCCATCCCCAGCTGGCGCCAGTTTTCCAGAATCCTGACCTTTCGATGTCCCAACCCTCTCCTGAGATTCCTATGCAGGTGGAACGGGCTCACCTGACGCCTGATGAAAGAATCCGGCGCCTGGAGCAGAATCTCTGTCTCTATTGCGGTGGTTCCGATCACTTCCGGCTGGGATGTCCCCTACGTCCCCAAACATCCGGAAAATGCTCGCACCTAGGTCCGGTGGGACAGGTGTCCCTAGGTGTGAATGCCACCATTCCAAGTCTGTCTATGCCAGTTTCCATCCGGACTCCCTCAGGACAAAATCATCATACTACTGCCTTCCTCGATTCTGGGTCAGCAGGCAGTTTTATTGCGGCAACATTGGTCCAAAGATGGCGGCTACCCGTGACCCGACTAGCCAGGCCCCTGACTATCTCCTCGGTCACAGGCGAAATTCTTACCGACCGTGTGTACTACCAGACCGCATCTTTAGTCCTCCAGGTGGGTCCTTCACATCAAGAAGAGATATCCTTCTACGTCCTGCCCCATTCTTCCCCCGCGGTCCTCCTGGGACTCCCGTGGCTACAAGAACATGCCCCTCAGCTGGACTGGAGAACCGGGGAGATTCTCAGTTGGGGTCAGGACTGTTCCCACCAGTGTCTCAAGTCACCTCAGACCAAGTGTATTATGTCATTTCCTGTCCCGGCCAAGCCTCTATCCGGCCTACCGGCAGAAGACCAAGACTCGGCGGATGCCTTCTCTGCCGAGGTGTACCCTCTCCCCGTACCCAAGACTAAGGTCGTGTCCTCTCACCACCGGGAGAACTTACAGAAGGTCCCTTGCCACGTTATACCGCCTGATCGCCTAGTACCAGTCGTCACCTCCACTCTTCAGAGAGTACCCCCCGGAAAGACTCATGTTCACCCTGCGCTTCGAAGAGGTATTTTGAACTGGGGACATTCCTCGTTGGAGGCCGGGCACCCGGGAGTCCGTAAGACCGGCCAACGGATCTCTCGCCACTACTGGTGGCCCAGCCTATCCCAAGATGTCAAAGACTTTGTGGCTTCCTGTGCCATTTGCAGGCAAGAAAGAGGGGGAGGCCAAAGGGGGGGGGGTACTGTTACGGCCGCGGCGGCGTCCCGCGTTCCGGGCCGCCGCCGCGACCGCTACCTGCCCTATGCAGCAGCCGGTGTCCATAGTCGGGGACCCGGCGCTGCTGTCACCTCGGCCCCGGGGGGCGCCTCACCTCTCCACGCTCCTGTCTCCCGCTGTGCCGGCCGGCGCGCGCGTCCCCGCCTCCTAGGGCGCGCGCGCGCCGGCTGTCTCAGATTTAAAGGGGCAGTGCGCTCCTAATTGGTAGTTGCACCCAATCACTCCCCTATAAATCCCAGCATGCCCTGTCCTTAGTGTTGGAGCCTCTACATGCTTCCCATAGCGTTTGGCCCAGCCCCCTGTTGTTCCTGAGTCCTATCTGTTACCTGGTCCCAGTCCCTGTTCCGGAGTCCTATCCGTTACCCGGTCCCTAGTCCCTGTTCCTGGTTCCTGTTTCCCTGTCACTCCATCTGTTCCTGTGTTCAGCCTGTCACGTGCGCTCTCACCTGCAGACCTTTGCCAGTGCCATCTCCTGCCTACTGCTCCTGCCACGCCTCGCCTGCCGTCACCAGCAACCAAGCCAGGGGTAGCGACCTGGGGGTCGCCTGCCGCAGCAAGTCCATCCCGCCTTGCGGCGGGCTCTGGTGAAAACCAGCGGCCCCTTAGACTCCGCTCCCTGGTGAGGTTTGTGCCATCGCTGGTGCCGGTCCAGTGGATCCACTACTCCGGGCGTTACAGACTTGCACACCGGTACGTCATGGGTCCTTAAGTGACAGTGATCCATGCATACCGGTACGTCATGGGTCCTTAAGAGGTTAAAGGACAACTCCGGGGATAAATTATTTTTTCATATGTTATTACTAATTTCTAATGTACATTAATTATGGGAAATGCACATATAGGGCTATTTCCCTTAATTTAGTAGATCATGAAGTGTTAGAATTCTCTCAGAAACAGTGACGTCACAACGAAGGGTGTAATTCCTATGGAGTGTCCAGCAGGGGGCGATCTATATGTAGAAGTCTATGACACGTTTCTATGGATGTCTATGTAAAGTAATGTAATGTAATGTACAGTGTGCTTTATTGATTGAATACATTTATGGAATACTTTGGGGAGCAAGTGTCCTTGCTCCCCAAAGTATTCCATAAATGTATTCAATCAGTGCATTAGGAAGGCACCGAGCAGGGAGGGAGAGAGGTGCCTATGCATCTACCTCCCCCCTCCCTCCCTGCTCGGTGCTGCTGCTGCCACATATACACAGTACTACTCCTCCCATCATCTCCCATGATGGGGGAGTAGTACCAGGATCTTTATCACCGGTAAGCCGCCGAATGGTCCGTGTATCTCTAGCGGCCGGGCGGGAGTCAGCAATGGGATAGTGGCAAGTTTCCCCGTATCCTAAAAGAAGGAGGAGGGTGAAGCAGAGGGGGCATGATGACTGTACAGAAGCCCCTGTGTGATGAGCAGCTCCCGCCTGCGCCCGGCATGTGATAGGATAACCCAGCTACTCTTCCCATCATCTGCTCATACTATGAGCAGATGATGGAAATAGTAGTTCAGTGCAACTGCAGGCGACAGCGGGCGGGCGGGCAACGGTGGGTTGGCCTTCGGCTGTTCTGCCAGCTTACCGGTGATGAAGATGGCCCTGTACTACTCCCCCAACATAGGAGATGATGGGAGGAGTAGTACAGTGTATATGTGGCAGCAGCAGCACCGAGCAGGGAGGGAAGGGGGAGGTAGATGCATATGCACCTCTCTCCCTCCCTGCTCGGTGCCCTCAAAATGTACTGATTGAATACATTTATGGAATACTTTGGGGAGCAAGGACACTTGCTCCCCAAAGTATTCCATAAATGTATTCAATCAATAAAGCACACTGTACATTACATACCGTTACTTTACATAGACATCCATAGAAACAACGTCCCATAGACTTCTACATATAGATCGCCCCCTGCTGGACACTCCAAAGGAATTACACCCTGGGTCGTGACGTCACTGTATCTGAGAGAATTCTAACACTCCATGATCTACTAAATTAAGGGAAGTATTTGAGCATTTCCCATAATTAATGTACATTAGAAATTTGTCTAACTTTCCATAAGTAATAACATATGAAAAAATCATTTTGGCCGGACTTCTCCTTTAAGCATACAGGTAATAGCACAATACACACTGAGTGAGCCCTCAAAATAGGATGCAGCCTGTGTGACTGGAAGAGGGGCATTAACCATTCCTGCTATAAAGGGGGCCTCCGATGTGCTGTATATGGCTGCCACGCCTGGCAATGAGGCCGGTCCCTTCTCCTGCCCTATCTTTTACAGACACCACACCTGAGGCTCATGGGTGAACATGTAGTATGACTGCCTGGGCTCAGGTGTTGTGAGTCACTGCCAGTAGGGGGCGCTGTTGTGGCTTGTTTCCCTCTCCCTGCTCAGTCCTTGTTGTGTTCTGTATACAGTATATAGCAGGTTTCTCTGAGCTAAAGCCTGGGTTTTCCCACCTGCCCAGCCCTCCCAGTATTCATCTGTCCCCGTCCGGCATACAGGAACAATGGAGGGTGTGGAGCTGTCAGGTCACTGTGTCAGGAACGGATGATGGAACCGAAGGGATGAGACAATGGGAAATATTAAGGACGTGTCAGTAACGTCGCAAGATATGGGATGAATGGCGCTATTCACAGTGCTGCCTGAGTGTATCTAAGCTAATCATGTGCGATACTGTTCCTTTCATGAGGGAGACTGCTGTGTTTGTGTATCTAAGCCTTTTATGTGTGAGGTGTCTGCTGCTGAGCCATTGCCTACCAAACTTCTGTATCCAAGCCCATCATGTGCGATACTGTTACTGAGTCCCTGTATCCAAGCCATCATGTGTGATACTGTCTGCGGAGCTTAGGTATCTAGAGTTATGATGTGTGATACTGTCTACTGAGCCTGTTAGGTGTGATACTGTTATATCTAGGTCTATCATGAGCTGCTGCTGTATCTAAGCCTATCATGCATGCCACTGCCTCCTGAATTGCTGTATCCAAACTTATTATGCATGATACTGTCTGTTGAGGAGCTGTATCTAAGCCTATCGTATGATACTATCTGTTAATGCTCCAGTATCTAAGTCTAATGTCCTTTTACACGGAACGATTATGGTTCGTTTTTGCCCGATAACGATCGCATTTGAGCGATAATCGTTCCGTGTAAACGCTGCGACCGATCAAGCGACGAGCGAGAAATCGTTCATTTTAAACTTTCAACATGTTCTCAAATCGTCATTGATCGTTCGCAGAAAATTCGCAGATCGTTCCGCGTAAACAGTCTTTCAACGATTTCACCCATGTGTGAGATAGGCTTAAGCGATCGCAAAACGATTTTTCCGTACGATGCATCGTTCCGTCTAAATGCTGATCGTTATAAAAAAAACATTGTTCATTCAAAATCGTTAATCGTGCGATCGGGCGAATTATCGCTCCGTGTAAAACCACCATAACAGGTGGGATATTTTCTTGCTTAGTTGCTAGATCTAAACTTGTCATATGTGATCCTGTCTGCATAGCAACGATTTTGTTTTTATAACGATCAGCATTTAGACGAATAAATCGTTAGAAAAATCGTTAGAAAATTCGTAAGGAAAATCGTTATTGCGATCGTTTTTAAGATCGCTTAAGCCCATTATTTACGTAGGGTAAATCGGTGAAAGACTTTTTACACAAAGCGATCTGCGAATTTTCGACGAACGACGATTTAAGAACATGTTGATGTTAAGATCAAAATGAATGATTTCTCGCTCGTCGTTTGATCGTTTGCTGTGTTTACACGGAACGATTATCGCTCAAATGCGATTGTTTATGCGAAAATTCGAACGATAATCGGTCCGTGTAAACGCAGCATTACCCTTTCAGGTATAAAACTGACTTCTGGACTGTGTAACGCTGTCTCCTGGGTTGTATCTAATGCCATCATATTTGATACTTTCTGCTAAGCTGGCGTATCTAATGCTGCGTTTACACGGAACGATTATCGTGCGAATTTGCGCAATAACGATCGAATTCGAACGATAATCGTATGTGTAGACGCAGCGAGCGATCAAGCAACGAGCGAGAAATTGTTCATTTTGATCTTACAACATTTTCTAAAATCGTCGTTCGCAAAAAATTCGCAGATCGTTCCGTGTAAACAGTCGTTCCCCGATTTTACCTAGGTGCGAGATAGACTTAAGCGATTGCAAAACGATTTTTCTGTACGATATATCGTTCCGTCTAAACACTGATTGTTCTAAAAAAACAATCAGTGTTTAGACGTTAATGGTACGATCGGGCGAATTATCGCTCCGTGTAATCGCAGCATTAGCCTTTCACAAGTACCTGAAGCTGCCATGTACACATGACCCTTGTTATACTTGGTTATTATGTCACTTTGAACATCCCTTCCCCTAGACTGATCCCCAGATCTATCAGGCCCCCCACAATCCATCCTCTAGCTTCCAGATTCCCAGCTCACACCAACGAACCAGGATCTGTAAGCTGCTATGTTTGTATTCAGCCACCAGATGGCGCTGTGATGGCACAGATCTCCTAGACTTCCCTGATGCTGCAGATTTACTGTCAGAGAGAATTTATTGGCCACTATAAATGTCCCGATTGCCATCATCATCATCATTGTCATGCCCAGGACTGGCCGGACATGACTGGATCATTGCCATAAAATTATCAACCAATTGCCACCCAACTTTCCCAGGACACTGAGCTGCAAATTTTCCTGGTAATGCGTAAACTAGGAATTATTATAATCTTAAATGAAAAACTAAATGGGAGATCCTCACCTTAAAGATGAAAGGCCAGTAATACTGTCACTCAGCTTTCCCAGTCCCCTGAGAGGCACATCTGCCTATTGATCCTATGATATCACAGTGTTCAATGTTCATCTGACTCTTCTCCTATCCTATAATAATATATATTTAAAAAATTTAAATAATAATAAAAAAAATCCCATTAATAAGAACAAGATCCAGGAAAGCTTGGTGACGATCGCCATGGCTGCTGTTATAATTTTCCGCTTTTTTACATTCCTGAATGACAATTCTGCCTAGTGATACAGAAGTGGAAGACCTGCATCATCATCATCATCATCATCATCTTCGGCAGCTGCAGATCTCAGTGCACCCTTTCCCTGCAATGTCTCCTATGTGGCCAGTCTTAAACAGCTATCTAGCCCCATCTAGTGGTCATTACTATGAATTGGTAAAACACTGGAAACAGAAATAGTATACAGTAGTGAATAGCTACTATGGAGCAGATTGGTAAAAGTACCGGCTGCTGGCTATGATAGAAAGGCGCCAGGTCACACAGGGCATCACTGCTCGTTGTGTATCGGTCAGAAGGCCCATACTGACCCGTGTTTTACTGCTGAAAGTGGCTACCGTGGGTACATCAGCATTAGAACTGAAGCAATAGATCAAGATGCCGGATTTGATGGATCGCGTTTTATATCCTGCAGATGTCCTGGAGCGTGTGCGTCACTTACCTGGAGAAGAGATGGCACCAGGATGCACTATAGGAAGGAGACAAGATGGTGGGGCAATGGTCTGCTGGAAACCTTGTGCCCTGGCATAATGTGGATGTTACTGGAATATATACAACCTACCTAACCATTATACAGACCAATATATACTGTGACTGCGGGGGCCCTGATCTATTTCTCTGACTGCCGGAAGTATAATAATTACCTCCATTAAAATATAATAATATTGTTCCCGCTAGGTTAACGGGATAAACAAAAAGAGGGGGAAAAAACACCAGGGCTGCTGATTTTTTGTTACTATATATATATATATATATATATATATATATATATATATATATATGAAATAAAAAGTAGCCAAGACCTCTGAGCTACACAAATTTAATAGCAATAAAAACTAGAGATAGTGACACCCCAAACAGCCTCATAGGTGAAAAAATAAGACTGTTATAAGAGTCACAATAGGGCCATTTTAAACACAAATATTTGCAAAAACCAAAACAAAACGATGTAAACATGGATATCTTTGTGTTCAGACTGACGTATAAGGGGTTAAAGGGTTAAATAGATGCTGTTGTTTCAAAATGTGATATTTGTAAATCATTTACCCTTACCCTCAAAGTCTTGGCCACTGGGTGTCTCTTTTATCTGCAATCTACTGTCCACTGCTTGTTGTTAGGGGAATTCTGTCTCTAGTAACAGCTAGGCCAGGACAGAAGACAGAAAGTGGAGGCAGGGCATGTGGTAAGTGCAGGAGACAGAGCTTTAGGTCTGTTTCTGAAAGCTGAGCCAGCCTGTCATCCAAAAATGATCCAAAGGTAAATCAAGGCTTCCTTCTCATCTCCTCCCTCCTATAACCATAGGCTATTCAAGCATTTAAATGTCTCTCTCAAAATTAACAGTGGCATTTAAATGTCCCAGACACCCTTCATTGATGGTGCAGTGGTCTGAATCAGCCCCCTGCAATGAGATCATGGGGAGTCGTTTTGTTGTTAGCGCAGCCCGAGCTGCCTGATTCAGCATTTGTTTGAACCTGTCTACAGCAACCTGCAGCAATCTAGTGCTGAGGTGATGGATTAGTGCAGTATATATTTACTGCATTGATCTCTATGAGCAATCAAGATATTGCTCATAGATGTCCCCTTAGGGACACTACAAAAAAAAATTAAATATAAATAAATTCATCCCATAATAAAAGTTTATCTCACCTCCCTATTAAAATATAATATAATCAATCCCACATGGGGGGGAAAAAACTAGATGCCACAATTGCCTTTTTTTGGTCACAAATATGGGGTCAGAATGTGGTGATTTAAAGCATTTTTTGTAAAAAGTTTTAAATTTTTTTTTAAATTACAGTAAAACATAGAAAATATATACAAAATGGGTATCATTGTAATCGTCCTAAAGAATACTGATAATATGTCACTCTTACAGTGTGGCGAACAACGTAAAAATAACCCTCTACTCAAGTTTGTGTAGTTTCTGAGTGTTCACCTCACCTCATATCTATATACAGTGGTACCTCGGTTTAAGAGCTCACAGTTTTTCATAATTGTGAATTGGTTTAAGAGCATTGCTTTGGTGTAAGAGCCCCCTGTACTGGGTGGGAGGGGGAGTGGAGGAGGGACATGGTCTGCATAGCGGGGTCTACAGCCCTTTACTCTGACCCAGGAAGTCTCCCTCACCTTCCAAATCATAGCAGATCCACTTCAGGCTGGGGCTTACATCAGGGGACAGGACTGTGGGGGGAATCTCTCCATAGCTGTAACCCCTCTCTCCCCGGACAGAGAGTGCTGTATGTATGTGCCCACATCTGTCCTGCTCATTCCTTCATGTTCCCTACAGTCTCTGTCCGCCCTTGTGTTTCCCATCCTCTCTATTACTGTACAGTAACTTATAATATCACAGATTCTGCTGGTTCTGAATGTTTGTTTCATTTGTTTCACGTTATTTAGAGTAATAAATTATTATTTTTGGAGTGTGGAACCAATTGTCTGCATATCAGTGATATCTTATGGGAAAATTTGCTTTGGTTTAATAGTGGATTTGGATTACAAGCACGGTCCTGGAACCAATTATGCTCGTAATCCAAGGCACCGCTGTATATATATATACTTCTGCATTATAGTTTATGGTGAAATGTAGGATGTATAATAAAGTGCAATTGGTGCCGTAAAATGTCTCTGTGAGGTGAGGCAGGATGGTTCGGCCAGGGACAGAAGATAATGTAGGAGGACATTGGGGGAGGGTGGCAAGGTAAGAATTATTACTATGTTGAGTTCCGGGGTAGCAACATTTTAAGAGTCAATTTTGAGTAGATTACCTCTTTTTTGCTGCTAACGTCTTGCCAAATAGAAAAGAGCTTCATTGGGAGCACCCTCTGAGCTCTGAACTTCATATCTGTGCGTTATAAATCGTCATAACAGAGAAGCAAAGTAAAGACTGGTTTGCTGAGTCCATTATAACCTATGGAGGGGGGATGAGTAAGCAGGAGGAGGAGAAAAGCAACCCAGCAGTTTGCAGACTGTCTTGGCACATAAAACACTGGCTTCACAGGTCAGAAAGGTCGGTGCTTGTCTGGGAGCTTGGTGAGAGAAGATTGCAGGATGATGTGTTTTGCAGGGCTGCCTTTTCTCCTCTCTGTGCTCAGTCATCCCCCTTGACCCCTCCTCCTTCCATAGACCATAGTGGACAAAGACATCCTGCTTCTTCTGAAGTGTGTGGGGGGGGGGGGGGGCGGGGTGGAGTGGGGTAGGAAAACATGTGATGGAGTTTCACTGCCCGACCCATCTGTTCTCGGAGAGATAAACCACCACCACCTGAGCAGACGGGAGAGATAACTGTCTTGTCCGACAGTTATTAATGGTGTATATGCGATTTTATTACAATTCCAAATAAAAGCAAAGACTTTTTTCAATTTGTTGTGAAAGGATGGAATTGTTTGCAGGACTGGGAGAGTAAAGTAAACCTAGGTCAATGTGGTCACCGAGTCACACGTCATGCTGCCGGGGAGGGGGGTGACATTTAATAAAAGGCCGTTCTGATTTATGGCACAGGTAGATCTCCCGCAGCTCCTCGCCCCGCGCTCTGCCCTTCTGTACATTCAGTTTCTATAGATACAGTCGGTGCGGAGAAATACTGAATGTTCTCGTCTGATTCATAAGGTTTTAAAAATATTACAAGCCGGTCATGTAGGTATATATATATACAGAGAGATGAAAGAGTTACCGAGTCTCCTTCTGCCAGCTGTTCCATTCAGCTGCGTCTTTATAAAAATGATGGCGGTCTTAAAGGAGTGGTCATCCAACTTTATCATCTGTCCTATCCAGAAGATGTCAGACAGGTGTGAGATTGCTGGAGGTTATACCACTCTCTGCCCCCCCACCCCTCATTCCCTCCCATATCCAGAATAAAAGACAAATTTGGTCAGCTCTCCTAGAACACTATTCACACTAGGCAGGAGCAATGGTAAGATACAGACCCAATACAGATATGAAAATCACTAAAAGGAGCCCCCCCCCCCCCACTGCTAAAAGAATCTTCCTAAAAATAAAAAGGCGATGTAGCTGTAAATTAACTCTTTGTTGTCCTGTTTTGGTGCCTCATCTCCCTCCACCCCTCCCCTCTCCATAGAAAACCATGAAGAGGGGTGGGGGGGCAGAGCTTCAAACTGCTTTTTCATGATAAAAATGCATTTTTCGGCTAATAAACCCAATTACAAAGTTTCTTAAAATCGCCTGTACTATTGATTTCTGCATAAAATAAAAAATAAAAATTAAATTTTTTGGGAGGAGGGGGGGCAATGCACTCCCAGCAATCTGGATCCTATTGGATTTCGGCTGTACAATCTAAAGGGATTCTCCAGCTTTTGGAAAAAAAAGGTCCACTTTATTCTAGAGACAACACGACTCTTGTCTCCAGTTCAGGTGCGGTTTGCAATTAAGCTCCATTTACTTCAATAAAACTGAGTTACCAAACCAACACCCAAACTGGAGACAAGAGTCATGTTGTTTCTGGAAGAAAAAGGATTTTTCTTTTTTTTAAATGTTGGACAACCCCTTTAATTTTTTTCACTTATTGATGTGCAATGCCATCTCCCACCACTAGAGGCCGCCAGCCCATAGGTCTTTAGGGAATCCATCTATATTTTCCCGGGGTTTCCAAGCCATTGTAAATATTTTGCAGCACTTAGCGCATTAATTGCGACTAATTTTCCGCGCAAGAAATCATGTCAGTAATTAAGGATCCTCCAAGATGATACCAGGGATTCACAGCTAGTAGATCTGTCTCCTCCGCCATATCCAAGGTGACGGGAGATGAGTCATGAGTGACCATCCTTCCCGCAGTGTTTGGAAAAGCATCATATTTATTTTAAGAGGAAAACATAGAAATAAGCAAAAAATAGTTGATATCACTTAAACCCGCAGATTGCAGTATATGGCGCTATTAATTATTTGTAATAGTTCCAAAATAGAATGGTATAGAATTTGGATCTATAGTGCTGTTTCTGTCCATGTGGCGGTGTCTGGTATTACATCTTATATGAGCGGCAGTACCAGACACAGCCATAGACATAGGGGGGGCACTGTTTTTGGAAAAAATAGTACTATCCCTATTATCAGAGATATACTTGTGTAAGCCCTTTGTATTACATTGATGTTTTTACTATATTTTAGACCAGGTACCATATCAATCACTTCAATTGTTTTGAGATCTATATTTAGTCATGTGATGTTTTTATTTGTTATTTTTGCCTGCAGGTGTCAGGCAGTAATCCCCTCCGCCCTGTAATACTCCCTGATGGGCAGTATCTGCTGACGGAGCTACAACGTCACTCTCTACGTATACCGGTAACTGTTGTGGATCAGCCTACTAGAAGGAACAAACAATGAGTAACGTTTATGTTGCACACAGGATGTTTATAAAGCCTTGTATGTTTTCTTAACCTCACATAACGATTGTCAGTATTAGTTATAATTTTTCCACCACATTGGGCAGTATTATAGTAGTTATATTCTTGTATACAGGAGCAGTATTATAGTAGTTATATTCCTGTATATAGGAGCAGTATTATACTAGTTATATTCCTGTATATAGGAGCAGTATTATAGTAGTTATATTCTTGTATATAGGTGGCAGTATTATAGTAGTTATGCGGTTCAGGGAAGAAACAGAGTGCTGCACCTCACACCTATGGCTGATACTAGTGCCGCTTGGCTAAATAAAAAACACATCAGAATTTTGTGTATGAATTGATCAAGCCATACTGCCCCATGTACCTCGTGCCGGTATCTGATACACATGGGTCCCTACACTAAGTCCACACCGTGCCAGTCAGTGGCCACCAACCCCGCAGGCGTGCACAGCCAGGGAACGGGGGCCATGGGACGGCCCTGCGACCCCCATGCCACAGGACCAGACCCAAAAACACCACACCAGAACCCGGCCAGCACCGCCGGCGGAGAAGGTCGCCCCCAAGCAGCACAAGTCTGGATAAGGTATTGCGCTCACCATAGCTGCAGCAAACAGAATGGGAAAAAAACAGGAGGGATTAAAACCATGTGCACTCAGGTGTCTCCTGCTAATTGCGGTCATGTGGGTCTCACCAGGAGGAGTGCAAAACACGGAGAAAAGAGAGAAGCAAAATGCGGTTCAGGGAAGAAACAGAGTGCTGCACCTCACACCTATGGCTGATACTAGTGCCGCTTGGCTAAATAAAAAACACATCAGAATTTTGTGTATGAATTGATCAAGCCATACTGCCCCATGTACCTCGTGCCGGTATCTGATACACATGGGTCCCTACACTAAGTCCACACCGTGCCAGTCAGTGGCCACCAACCCCGCAGGCGTGCACAGCCAGGGAACGGGGGCCATGGGACGGCCCTGCGACCCCCATGCCACAGGACCAGACCCAAAAACACGAGGTACATGGGGCAGAGTGGCTTGATCAATTCACATACAGAATTCTGATGTTTTTTATGCAGCCGAGAGGTACTAGTATCAGCCATAGGTGTGAGGTGCAGCACTCTTTTTCTTCCCTGAACCGTATTTTGTTTCTCTCTTTTCTCCGTGTTTTGCACTCCTCCTGGTGAGACCCACATGACCGCAATTAGCAGGAGACATCTGAGTGCTCATGGTTTTAATCCCTCCTGTCTGTCCCATTCTATCTTTGATAGCTATGGTGAGTGCAATACCTTATCAAGACTTGTGCTGTTTGGGGGCAGCTTCCTCCGCCGGTGGTGCTGGCTGGGTTTTGGTGTGGCATTTTTGGGTCTGGTCCTGTGGCATGGGGGTTGCAGGGCCGTTCCATGGCCTCCCTTCCCTGACTGTGCACGCCTGCGGGGGTGATGGTCGCTGACTGGCACAGTAAGGACTTAGTGTAGGGACCCATGTGTATCAGATACCTGCACGAGGTACATGGGGCAGTGTGGCTTGATCAATTCACATACAGAATTCTGATGTTTTTTATGCAGCCGAGAGGTACTAGTATCAGCCATAGGTGTGAGGTGCAGCACTCTTTTTCTTCCCTGAACCGTATTTTGTTTCTCTCTTTTCTCCGTGTTTTGCACTCCTCCTGGTGAGACCCACATGACCGCAATTAGCAGGAGACATCTGAGTGCTCATGGTTTTAATCCCTCCTGTCTGTCCCATTCTATCTTTGATAGCTATGGTGAGTGCAATACCTTATCCAGACTTGTGCTGTTTGGGGGCAGCTTCCTCCGCCGGTGGTGCTGGCTGGGTTTTGGTGTGGCATTTTTGGGTCTGGTCCTGTGGCATGGGGGTTGCAGGGCCGTTCCATGGCCTCCCTTCCCTGACTGTGCACGCCTGCGGGGGTGGTGGTCGCTGACTGGCACAGTAAGGACTTAGTGTAGGGACCCATGTGTATCAGATACCTGCACGAGGTACATGGGGCAGTGTGGCTTGATCAATTCACATACAGAATTCTGATGTTTTTTATGCAGCCGAGAGGTACTAGTATCAGCCATAGGTGTGAGGTGCAGCACTCTTTTTCTTCCCTGAACCGTATTTTGTTTCTCTCTTTTCTCCGTGTTTTGCACTCCTCCTGGTGAGACCCACATGACCGCAATTAGCAGGAGACATCTGAGTGCTCATGGTTTTAATCCCTCCTGTCTGTCCCATTCTATCTTTGATAGCTATGGTGAGTGCAATACCTTATCCAGACTTGTGCTGTTTGGGGGCAGCTTCCTCCGCCGGTGGTGCTGGCTGGGTTTTGGTGTGGCATTTTTGGGTCTGGTCCTGTGGCATGGGGGTTGCAGGGCCGTTCCATGGCCTCCCTTCCCTGACTGTGCACGCCTGCGGGGGTGGTGGTCGCTGACTGGCACAGTAAGGACTTAGTGTAGGGACCCATGTGTATCAGATACCTGCACGAGGTACATGGGGCAGTGTGGCTTGATCAATTCACATACAGAATTCTGATGTTTTTTATGCAGCCGAGAGGTACTAGTATCAGCCATAGGTGTGAGGTGCAGCACTCTTTTTCTTCCCTGAACCGTATTTTGTTTCTCTCTTTTCTCCGTGTTTTGCACTCCTCCTGGTGAGACCCACATGACCGCAATTAGCAGGAGAC
Organism: Dendropsophus ebraccatus; assembly: GCF_027789765.1. Classification (NCBI taxonomy): domain Eukaryota; kingdom Metazoa; phylum Chordata; class Amphibia; order Anura; family Hylidae; genus Dendropsophus; species Dendropsophus ebraccatus. Next base: position 77,968,504 of record NC_091465.1, on the reverse strand, counting down.
ATCTGAGTGCTCATGGTTTTAATCCCTCCTGTCTGTCCCATTCTATCTTTGATAGCTATGGTGAGTGCAATACCTTATCCAGACTTGTGCTGTTTGGGGGCAGCTTCCTCCGCCGGTGGTGCTGGCTGGGTTTTGGTGTGGCATTTTTGGGTCTGGTCCTGTGGCATGGGGGTTGCAGGGCCGTTCCATGGCCTCCCTTCCCTGACTGTGCACGCCTGCGGGGGTGGTGGTCGCTGACTGGCACAGTAAGGACTTAGTGTAGGGACCCATGTGTATCAGATACCTGCACGAGGTACATGGGGCAGTGTGGCTTGATCAATTCACATACAGAATTCTGATGTTTTTTATGCAGCCGAGAGGTACTAGTATCAGCCATAGGTGTGAGGTGCAGCACTCTTTTTCTTCCCTGAACCGTATTTTGTTTCTCTCTTTTCTCCGTGTTTTGCACTCCTCCTGGTGAGACCCACATGACCGCAATTAGCAGGAGACATCTGAGTGCTCATGGTTTTAATCCCTCCTGTCTGTCCCATTCTATCTTTGATAGCTATGGTGAGTGCAATACCTTATCCAGACTTGTGCTGTTTGGGGGCAGCTTCCTCCGCCGGTGGTGCTGGCTGGGTTTTGGTGTGGCATTTTTGGGTCTGGTCCTGTGGCATGGGGGTTGCAGGGCCGTTCCATGGCCTCCCTTCCCTGACTGTGCACGCCTGCGGGGGTGGTGGTCGCTGACTGGCACAGTAAGGACTTAGTGTAGGGACCCATGTGTATCAGATACCTGCACGAGGTACATGGGGCAGTGTGGCTTGATCAATTCACATACAGAATTCTGATGTTTTTTATGCAGCCGAGAGGTACTAGTATCAGCCATAGGTGTGAGGTGCAGCACTCTTTTTCTTCCCTGAACCGTATTATAGTAGTTATATTCTTGTATATAGGAGCAGTATTATAGTAGGTATATTCCTGTATATAGGAGCAGTATTATAGTAGTTATATTCTTGTATATAGGAGCAGTATTATAGTAGGTATATTCCTGTATATAGGAGCAGTATTATAGTAGTTATATTCCTGTATATAGGAGCAGTATTATAGTAGTTATATTCCTGTATATAGGAGCAGTATTATAGTAGTTATATTCCTGTATATAGGAGCAGTATTATAGTAGTTATATTCTTGTATATAGGAGCAGTATTATAGTAGTATATTCTTGTATATAGGAGCAGTATTATAGTAGATATATTCCTGTATAAAGGGGGCAGTATTATAGTAGTTATATTCTTGTATACAGGAGCAGTATTATAGTAGTTATATTCCTGTATATAGGGGGCAGTATTATAGTAATTATATTCTTGTATATAGGAGCAGTATTATAGTAGTTATATTCCTGTATATAGGAGCAGTATTATAGTAGTTATATTCTTGTATATAGGGGGCAGTATTATAGTAGTTATATTCTTGTATATAGGAGGCAGTATTATAGTAGTTATATTCCTGTATATAGGGGCAGTATTATAGTAGTTATATTCCTGTATATAGGGGGCAGTATTATAGTAATTATATTCTTGTATATAGGAGCAGTATTATAGTAGTTATATTCTTGTATATAGGAGCAGTATTATAGTAGTTATATTCTTGTATATAGGAGCAGTATTATAGTAGTTATATTCCTGTATATAGGAGCAGTATTATAGTAGGTATATTCCTGTATATAGGAGTATGTATGGGAAGACTGGAGATTTTTAAATAGAAATAAATGATAAATCTATATATGTTCTGAAACCAGTTTATTTGAAAGAAAAAGATTTACGCCAGAGTTCCCCTTTAATTCTCCCTGGTAACAACAGCAGAATTCAGAATGCAGCTCCGAAAGTGAGTACACAGAAAATTCACACGTCAGACAATCAGTCCTAGATGAGTAAGACTCAGCTGCTCCATATACTGTGGGACGTTGAAAGTACATGTCTCATTTCAGGGACAGGTGTTGGTGAGGAGCCTGGGGCTCGGGATCTGAATACATTTTTCTCGAAGTAAATATTTTTGAGTGTTAGTTGCAGGACAGTGCAGATGATGCTGGCTCCAGGCTATGGCTGACATTGGGTTCTGCTGAGTAATCGCAATGCCATTGTTCTAGAAGTCCTGGGAGTGTAAAGGTTTGTCGAGTCAGGGCACAGGCACAGCCCCGAAAATATTTTAAAGGAAACCAGTGGCCGCTCCTGAACTCTCTGTTGTAGTAAATACCTGGATTCACTATGACATGACAATTATAGATGATTTCTCTATATTTCTTCATGTAGTTCTGTGTTGGGACATTCCTCTATTATTCTTTCTACAACTGTACGACTAAATAGTCAACTGGGTGTTTCCTGTTTAGGGTCATGTCCTTATACTGTCTATTTGATTGGATATAGTAGTTATATTCTCGTATATAGGGGACAGTATTATAGTAGTTATATTCCTGTATATAGGAGCAGTATTATAGTAGTTATATTCTTGTATATAGGGAGCAGTATTATAGTAGTTATATTCCTGTATATAGGAGCAGTATTATAGTAGTTATATTCTTGTATATAGGGAGCAGTATTATAGTAGTTATGCGGTTCAGGGAAGAAACAGAGTGCTGCACCTCACACCTATGGCTGATACTAGTGCCGCTAGGCTAGTATGGCTTGATCAATTCATACACAAAATTCTGATGTGTTTTTTATTTAGCCTAGCGGCACTAGTATCAGCCATAGGTGTGAGGTGCAGCACTCTGTTTCTTCCCTGAACCGCATTATAGTAGTTATATTCCTGTATATAGGAGCAGTATTATAGTAGTTATATTCCTGTATATAGGGGGCAGTATTATAGTAGTTATATTCTTGTACATAGGAACAGTATTATAGTAGTTATATTCTCATACATAGGAGCACCAGGAAGGAAGAAAATGCATGACATTATGGACATTACAGGATGGATAAACATGTTAATTATATGAAAATGATAAAGAATGGAAACAAGAAATTCAAAACATTTAGATTTATTCAGCATTTGAGTATAAGAAGCACTTACAGGGATACAGTGCATGAACTTACTTGCTTTGGCATTCTATCAATAAGATTATTAATGGTTGTCTGAAGAAAGCCCTGCCATGCTGAATGTACTTGGAACTTTCAAATCTGCTGCGGGCAGCTCTTTTTGCAGTTGCGGCCAATGACTTCACAGATGTGCTTGATAGAAGGCCTATCCTCGCAGTATTCTATCACATGTAACAGTAACGTTTAGTTCTAAATACTTTTTCATGCTGTGCTTCCTTCAGCTGTGCTCAATATATTATACACAAAGAATACAACAGCTAGTGGGGAAAACAAATAATACACTTCTCCTTCAACCCACTGTAAACCTAAGTGTGTTACCTTGCCCTGGTGCATAAGAAACTTAGTGGCACACCTGTGCTGGGACCATACAATTTTTTTTGAGTAAATGACAGTTTGGAGTGGGGTGAGAGGATTTGGGTGGGGTGGGGGGTTGTGGAGTTACCTGATGACAGGTGATGGAAGCATTTTTATCTGAGTTTCTAGAGCTATGCAAAATTTGTTTAACCCCCCCCCCCCCCAAAAAAAAAAAAAAAAAAAACTGACTGTTTAAGCAGTTTTAAAAACAATAAAAGCCCAGTGATGGCTTGTATTTTGCTGCTACCTCCGACTATTTACCCCATTGCCACAGCCCCTGTGTCTTTGGGGTCGTCATGATACCTGTATGTCATGGTCGCCTTAAGTGAAGCCATCTATGATGTACAGGTTATAATAATGGTATAATGCCTTAAAGGAGCTGTCTGACGATGAAACCTATGTTCTTCTGCTTTTGCCTCATTAGTCCAACTTTCAGTCTAGTGTACATCCTGTAACAGACTTTATTTGCCTGTGAACACTCTAGTCAGGAATTCAGCCAATTCTATCTCCCAAGCAGGAGGAACAAAAAGCCTTTTACAGGATGTACGCCAGTCAGGAAGTTAAGCTAGGAAAGCATGAAAGACTAGAGAGAAAGAAAGTTAAAGGGGTTAACTGAATAAGACACAAGTGAAGCAGCAGGGCTCACACCAGGTTTCCTTTGTCTCTTCTGGCATATTAATCAGAGATATATTACGATAGAAAACATCTTATATTTCTGCCCTGTCTCAGACTTGTTCAGAGAATTTTCTTTTAGTCAGAAACTAAACAATTTTTAGAATTTAACATATGGTAAAAATTTGGTGCCATGTTTTGAGAGTTGTTCATATTGTCATCCTACGGGTTAACAGAAGACCCCACCCAAGGTTTAAGGAAACACTTGGCTACATCAAAAGTGATTTCATGTCTGTGGAGGAAGTGATTAGTCCAAGGAGTAGTGACCAGCCCGGCTTTTTACTAGAAAACCCAACCCATGACCCGGCACTGCCCTCCGTCCAGCAGGGAGGTGGTCATGGAGACCTTATTCTCTAATACATCTAAGATTGTGTTACTAGGACAACCGACCCTTATGAGCCGAATCTATGGTCAGATCCTGTTTCTGCTTGAGCTGTGAATTATCTGTGAATTTTTCGTTTATCTGTTGGCATTGCCCGGGCAAGTGATTCATTGCTTTCTCTGTGGGAAAGTCCAAATTTCCTAGGACACTTGCAGAGGATCTGCTGCAATTTACCATTAGGACACCCTGGGGTTTTACCGCTCCATGACTTAACCCTTCCGGTTCCTCGGAGCACACACTCCAGACTCAAGTATGATGAGAGATCTCTTAAGGACACATTTCCCAACCTCGTACGGGAACGCTGGAAGCTTTTCCTATCTCACTTTCTGGAAGATTTATTGACTTTTTTTTAATCCTTTAGGGTGCGTTCACACCTACAGGATGGTGCAGATGTGATGCTGTGTTCAGTTATTTAAATGAAATCTGCTGCGGATCCGGTAGGTGTGAACGCACCATTAGACTTCCTTCAAACTATTTTTGGATTTTTTTTTTTTTTCAGGGGCTGAAATTTTTCTTCTAGCTGCATTTGTTTCATCACGTTTGTCATGTGATTTTTCTATTAAAAAATGTGAGAAAAAAATGTCAGAAAAGACACACACATTAACACTAGCATCAACTTTTTTTTTTTTTTTTTAACTATACGGGTCTATAGAAGGAAAAATGTCACTAAAGATGGACAAAAAAAATATCAAAAAATAATTCTTCTTAGCTAGCAAACTTTTCTTTCCTATTCTAATAGGTTAGGAAGGGACTGTCTCCAAGTTCTGGTCAGTTCTCCTAGTAGGCATAGACAAGGGTGGGGGTAGAGATTGTACATCCTTCTCCCTCTCTTTACACTGTCATTTCATATACAGAATGCTGCTGAAAAGATCAATGCAACCCCGTGAGACCAGGAGATCAGAGATATAGTAGGTGAGTCATTATGCTGATTAGCTGCAGAGTTATACAACTCCCCTCATCACATTGCCTATCTTTTCTGTGTACAGATCCCTTGTTGTGTCCTATAAGATGCAGTCTGACAATTCTTTCCTGCGTGTAAGAACTGACAAAAAGAAACTTATTACAAGGACATGTGATGAAGCTGCGTCTCAGATGATACTCAACAGTGAAAATTTCTGTGTAATAGGAATCAAGATGGCAGACAACCCATGCATGCCACCATCAACTAAAATTGGTGTATACAAGGCATATCTGAGCACCTGTATTTTTATTTATGATATAGTTATATGGTTAGTGTTCTTCCTTGCACTAGGGCTACATGGAAGCTAGTGGTTAAGTGACACAAAGATCGCAGCGTCCCACTGCAACATTGTACGTAATGTCAGGGAATGGTGTTGCATTGTGAAATCTGATATAAAACGACTGTGACATTTTCCGAAAATTAGAAATTTGCAATTTCTCACCATTTGTCAAGTCAATGTAAGTTTCATGTGATTAAGATTTGCTTGACAATTTGCAGGACCATGCATTTTGGTTCCGCAATGGAATTTGCTGTAGTGCAACACTTGTCACCATGTAGCCCTAACCAGGGGCGTAGCTAATGTCTTCTGGGCCCTGGTGCCAGAGGCCAACTTGGGCCCCCCCCCCCTCCTTTCACGACCAAGTGATGCTATTGTTGTGTGTGTATATATATATATATATATATATATATATATATATACAGTGGTGCCTTGGATTATGAGCATAATTCGTTCCAGGACCGTGCTTGTAATCCAAATCCACTCTTAAACCAAAGCAAATTTTCCTATAAGAAATCATGTAAATGCAGACAATTGGTTCCACACCCCAAATATATTTATTATTCTGTACTGTACAGTAATGGAGAGGATGGGAAACACAAGGGCTGACAGAGACTGCAGGGAGCATGAAGGAATGAGCAGGGCAGATGGGGGCACATACATGCAGCACTCTCTGTCCGGGGAGAGAGAGGTTACAGCTATGGAGAGATTACCCCCCCCACAGTCCTGTCCCCTGATGTAAGCCCCAGCCTGAAGGGGATATGCTATGATTTGGAAGGTGTTTAGAGTACAGTGCTGTAGACCCCGCTATGCAGGCCATGCCCCTTCTCCACTCGCGCTCCCACCCAATACAGGAAGTTCTTAAACCAAAGCAATGCTCTTAAACCAAGTCACAATTTTGAAAAACTGTGAGCTCTTAAACCAAAACGCTCTTAAACGAAGTTACTCTTAAACCAAGGTACCACTGTATATATATATATATATATATATATATATATATATACACACACACACCAAGACAGATATTACCTATTACCGCCATACTGTTACCGACCAAATCCTGTATACTGAGACCAATATTACCAGTAATACCAGTATATAGGGAGGAAACATTACCGCCACACCACAACCACTACCATCACCACCATATTGTTACTGACCAAATCCAGTACACTAAATCACCTCATCCAGTCATATAGAGGTGGCCCCAGCTCTACACAGGCTCTATACACCATATACATTACAGTGCAGTTATATCAGGTGACTCACAGGAGACGTCTTCTCTGATCGGAGTTCTTTCCTTTTCATCTTCTTCTCCATCCGTCCTAGGCCGTTATGAGAACTTCTCCGAGCCACGAATCCACAGAATCTGCCAGACAGACATATCAGACTCCACACTCTGACACCATCCTCATCTCTCTACACATCTGTACTGTCCCCTTTACACCCTCATTTAGTGGGTAGCCCTGACTCTATGTGACCTCCTAATAATATATGCCCCCCTCTGTGTATTCCCTCTCCCCCTATGTTGCCCCCCCCAAATAGATGGCCCCCTCTACCCCCTCCCTTATAGATGGCCCCCTCTACCCCCTCCCTTATAGATGGCCCCCTCTCCCCCCACCCTCCCTTATAGATGGCCCCCTCTCCCCCCACCCTCCCTTATAGATGGCCCCCTCTCCCCCCACCCTCCCTTATAGATGGTCCCCTTCCCCCCCCTTATAGATGGTCCCCTTCCCCCCCCTCCCTTATAGATGGTCCCCTCCCCCCCCCCTCCCTTATAGATGGTCCCCTTCCCCCCCCTCCCTTATAGATGGTCCCCTTCCCCCCCCTCCCTTATAGATGGTCCCCTTCCCCCCCCCCCTCCCTTATAGATGGTCCCCTTCCCCCCCTCCCTTATAGATGGTCCCCTTTCCCCCCTCCCTTATAGATGGTCCCCTTTCCCCCCCTCCCTTATAGATGGTCCCCTTTCCCCCCCTTTATAGATGGTCCCCTTCCTCCCTCCCTTATAGATGGTCCCCTTTCCCCCCCCCCTCATAGATGGCCCCCCTCTTTCCCCCTACCCTCATAGATGGCCCCTCTTTCCCCCCACCCTCATAGATGGCCCCTCTTTCCCCCCACCCTCATAGATGGCCCCTCTTTCCCCCCACCCTCATAGATGGCCCCTCTTTCCACCCACCCTCATAGATGGCCCCCTCTTTCCCCCCACCCTCATAGATGGCCCCCCTCTTTCCCCCCACCCTCATAAATGCCCCCCTCTTCCCCCCACCCTCATAGATGCCCCCCTCCTTCCCCCCCACCCTCATAGATGCCCCCCTCCTTTCCCCCCACCCTCATAGATGGCCCCCTCTTTCCCCCCACCCTCATAGATGGCCCCCTCTTTCCCCCCACCCTCATAGATGGCCCCCTCTTTCCCCCCACCCTCATAGATGCCCCCTCCTTTCCCCCCACCCTCATAGATGCCCCCCTCCTTTCCCCCCCCCCTCATAGATGGCCCCCTCTTTCCCCCCACCCTCATAGATGGCCCCCTCTTTCCCCCACCCTCATAGATGGCCCCCTCCTTTCCCCCCCACCCGTACAGGCTGATAAAAAAACAAAACTTAACTCACCTGACATCGCGCTCCCACGTTGATCCTCACTCCTTCGATCTGTCCCCGGCTGCTGCGCAGCTGCCGGGGGTGTCGCGTCTTATCCCCGGCAGTGCGCGCATCCCAGAACTCCCTGCGCGCCGGAAACCAGAAGTCAGGGCCCAAGGCGCGCAGGGAATTCTGGGATGCGCGCGCTGCCGGGGGTAAGACGCGACACCCCCGGCAGCCGCGCAGCAGCCGTGGGAAAGACGGAGCCAGACTCTTGTGACCGCAAGCAAAACAATGCTTGCGGTCACAAGAGTGATTGATCGGGGGGCCCCGCGGGCCCCCCTTGTGGCGGGCCCGGTCGCGGCGGCGACCCCCGCGACCACGGTGGCTACGCCACTGGCCCTAACCTTAAACTTCTCACGGATGGTAGTGGTTAATTCCATGTACTGGGAAACCTTGCCCGTAGATGCATTCAGCTAACAGGATACAGCAAATACATGTACTGTTAAAGGGGAAGTCTCGTGAAAATAAAAAATCACCAACAGGCTGGGTGTGTGGGAACATAATGTACACTTACCTGTCCCAGTGCCGCTCTCAGACTGCCTCAAGATGAAATTCTCTCCTAACTGCCTGGTATGTCACAGCTCCTGCTCCTGCTGCTGCAAACAGCACGGCCTTGCTGATGGATTGCCTGCTCAGCCAGTCAGTGACCAGAGTGGTATCCCGCCCCATTGATTGGCTGAGCAGCAGTCCATCAGCTGGGAGCTGCGAGAGGCTGATGGCTGTCAAATATCAGTAAGGCAGCACTACAGGGGAACGGGGGTGGGTAAGTATACATTCTGTATTATTTTCGCAACCCCTGCCTGCCGGTGATGTTTTAAAAATTTTCTTGGCACTTTTCCTTTAACAGAGGCTAGAGAGTATTCTGATATTGTTCAACATTTCACTATGGTCTCCATACTATCCATTTATATAATACGTATAATAGATGATGCCAGGAAGAACAAGAGAGCAGGGGGATTAGATTTCCTCTACTTTTTGAGCCCAAGAAAGCTGTATATAGACATACATTACAGAGCGACTACAGAACCTGCAGTATAAGCAAAAGTGAGACTTTCTTTTTAGTGCTTGTACGTCTCAGGTTACAAAAAGCCGCAGGCATTCCTGTAGATATGGGGAATATGACAGGTTCCTTATGAAAACATCATTTTTTTTTATTCATAAGAAAGAAAAATGAACAACTTCAAGATGAATGTAGTGAACAAAGTGTCATGTGGGAATGTGGCTCCAGACCAGGCTCCACTGCACAAGAGTTATCCATGAGCGGGGATCAAGTCGATTATCTCACATGCCTAATCCTTTTGCCTGTAGTATAGAGGTAAGACGGCACTCTGCTGTAGTGGTGGTGCTCGTGGTAGGCACTGGACCCAGCAAGCATAATAATAAAGGAAAGTCCCAGCACTCACCAAGTTCTTTTGTGTGCTTTATTGTGGTATTCACATCAAACAGGTACAGAAGTTGGAGGACACAGCGTTTCGGCCTATGGCCTTCATCAGATCCTGATGAAGGCCACAGGCCAAAACGCCACGTCCTCCTACTTCTGTACCTTTATGATGTTAATACCACAATAAAGCACACAAAAGAACTTGGTGAGTGCCGGGACTTTCCTTTATTAATCCTCTTGCCTAACCTGCCCCTCGCCACTGTGGTGGCCCTTCTAGTTTTTGTAATAGATGTTTCCCTTTTAAACGTATCTTATACAAAATGTTTTTGGAGGCGCCGAAAGCAAAACAAACTGTGTAAGATTTTTTTGCATTTATTAGATGCTCCATTGAAAATATCTTGAGCGGGTGCTAAATGGCACCCCGGACTCATAGTTGGGGCACCTGTATAAAATGTGTACTCTAGGCAACCTACAATATGTCTCTAGCTGATAAGCCCAAAGTCAACAAGGATGCCTGGCGTGTGGTGTTGTAGTGCACCATTAAGGGGTTCGGTAATGTTACCTGTTAAGCTACTAATAGACACTGCAATTTGAAGGGGTTGTAAAGGATTAGAAAACATGGCTGGCGTCTTCTAATATAGCACCACACCTTTTTACGTGTGATATTGCACTTGGAACTGAGCTGCAGTACCAAACACAATGAAGGTGTGGCGATGTTTCTTGAATAAAAACAGGGCATCACCTGGTAACAGACTCTTTTCAAAATGGCAAAACAAGTTATATTATATTTGGAGATATGTATTACCCGATATTTATAGAGCTCTGTATAGAGAATGCATTGAGTCACCACCTTGGGCGCATACACAGATGTCACCAACTGTATGTACAAAGCCTTCAAAGATAGGCTGGGTTGACACTGCTTTACGCAGTTTTCATCAGACGTATACGTCAAGGGGAATCCCAGACTTATACAACCATCGGAGAAATTGGGTAAGTCGACTTTTACTTCTACAGAAAGGGTTTTTACAGAGTGTTACAGTCACGGGCCCAGATTTATCAAACAATGTAAAATAGACACTGGTGGAAACTGTCTATTACGACCAATCACAGCTCAATGGTCAGCTCTGGTAAAGACAAAGTTGAGCTGGGATTGGTTGCTAAGGGCGGTTAACACCATTGTCTATTTTACACCCTTTGATAAATCTGGGCCATGGTCTTTAGATGAATGATTTGGATGTCATATAGTTGGTCTTTGATCCATAAAATTTTTCCAAATGTATATTAAGACGTGACAGTTATCCCACAAGGGATCTGTAATAACTCAATGCAGTATAAAAATATTAGGTTCATCTAAAAGAACTAAACTCATGGGGTAAGGACAACGGAAAATGAGAGAGTGAAAAAGTAACAGAGAGAAAGAAGAAGGAAAAGGTAAAATGAGGAGCGAGAAAAAAGAAGGACGAAGAGCAAAAGAGAAGACATTAAAGGGGTTATCCAGCGCTACAATAACATGGCCACTTTCTTCCAGAGACAGCCCCACTCTTGTCTCCAGCTTGGGTGGAGTTTTGTTGCTCAGTTTCATTGAAGTGAATGGAGCTTAATTACAAACTGCACCTAACCTGGTCATGTTGTTTTTAAAAGAAAGTGGCCATGTTTTTGTAGCACTGGATAACCCCTTTAAGAAGAGAGAAATCTAGAAAAAAAAGAGGAAGATTGAGAGGGAAAAGTGGAAGAAAATCGAAAGATAGAGGTAAAAGTAGCAGATCAAAAAAAGAAATCGAGCAAGGACAAAGGGGAGATGAAGAGAGGGAGAAAAAAGAGGCCGGAAATGAGAGAAAAAGAAGATAAAGAGACAAAAAGAAAAGGATTAAAAAGAGAATTTTTTCTTTAAATTTGAAATTTAAAGGACAGAAGTGATGGAGATAGAGAGAGATAGAGAGAAGAAATGAAGAAAAAATTAGAGATAAAAGCGAGAAATTAGAAGAGAAAGAAAAGAGAGAGAAACAAACAAGTAAGCAACTGAAAGAAAAAAAGAGGAGAGAAAAGAGAGACAGACATAAACAACTGAAAGAAAAAAAGAAAGACAGACAGACATGAACAAACGTGCAAAAAGAGACAGACATGAACAAACAATTGAAAGAAGAAACAAGGAGAAAAAGAAGAGGCAGAGAAGGGAGGAACATGGAAAAAATAAATGGTTACTAAGAGGGAGTTAAAGGAAGAGTGTGAGGGAAGAGAGGGTCATATCAACAAGAGAGAAGGATGTAAGGGAAGAAAGGGTCATATCAACAAGAGAGAAGGATGTAAGGGAAGAGAGGGTCTTATCAACAAGAGAGAAGGACGTAAGGGAAGAGAGGGTCATATCAACAAGAGAGAAGAACGTTAGGGAAGAGAGGGTCTTATCAACAAGAGAGAAGAACATGAGGGAAGAGAGGGTCATATTAACAAGAGAAGGACGTGAGAGAAGAAAGGGTCATATCAACAAAAGGACTTGAGGGAAGAGAGGGCCATAGCAACAAGAGAGAAGGATATGAGGGAAGAGAGGGCCATAGCAACAAGAGAGAAGGATATGAGGGAAGAGAGGGCCATAGCAACAAGAGAGAAGGATATGAGGGAAGAGAGGGCCATAGCAACAAGAGTGAAAGATGTGAGGGAAGAAAGGGCTATAGCTACAAGAGGAAAGAGAGTTGGGTGTTCCCTATAACTGCTCTTCGGGGACATGTCTTTTCCTTGTATAGCCTGAGATCTTGATGTTGTCCTGTTCTTTTATACAGAAGAAACCTACCTAATTTAGAAAAATTGTTTCAATGTAAAGTAATTGCTGCACATGTTGGAGTGATACTACGTGACAGAAAATCATTTAGCTCGTGTCAAAATATTCAGTACACAAATTAAAGTGGTAATTCACTTCCCTCATCAAACATAATTATCCTGGAGATGAAGTTGTTAAAGTTTTTTTTCTGCTGATTTTTGTTTGCTTTTGTGGAAACTATGGGAATGATGATCATACAGTTTACAGGGTGTAAATGAACGTCTATGTAAGTGGTATAGGAGCTATTCTGGGATGCCCTGTAGACAGCTGCCAGTGGTGCATCATTACTTACTACTGGTGATTAATTATTGGGAGGATTTGCCCAAATCTGCTGTCAAAATCGATTTGGATTGGACATCTGATTTGGCTTAGGGCCCTATTCCACCGGACGATAATCGTTCGCATAATCGTTAACGATTAACGATCTCAAACGACCGCTATTGCGAAAGACCTGAAAACGTTCACTCATTTCCATGGAACAATAATCGTTACTTATGATCGTATTTGCGATAGTTTTTTCTTCCCTATTTCTTCGCTATTGCGTTCGTATCTACTGCGAACGACCGAACGATGTCTTATTCAAGGCAAACGATTTGCGAACGTTTTACGAACGAACAACAATAAAAAGAGGTCCAGGTCTTATAAAGCGATCAATGATTTCTTGTTCGGTTGTTAATCGTTAATTGCATTTCAACCGAATGATTATCGTTTAGATTTGAACGATTTAACGATAATCTGAATGATAATCGTCCGGTGGAATAGGGCCCTTAGTCTCCACGGGTGGAGAGTGCCCGGCTACACTAGTGCGAGGAGCTAGGTGGCAATGCATAGCATCTCCATCTTCCTCCTTAGGTCAGACAGTATGCAGAAATACATAGAACATCACTTACTGTAGAACAGCTGCTCAGTAAGTACCAGGGCAGACACAGATTTGGACGGGGCAAATAAAAAAGAATAAGGATTCGGAGGAAGGTTGGGTAACTGAGCTTAGTTGCCTACTGCTAAGAATTATATCATTGACACCAGGCTAAAGGCGCCCATACACTTGAGCTTGGGTTGAGCTGACAGTATAAAGCGTATAAAGGTCTCTCGACTTTCCAATGACTGATGATGTTGGTGGAGATAAGGATCAGGCATGATGGATCTTTATTGCCCATCCATTTGGTTTACCCCTCTCCATAAGGAACACATGTATGTATGGCCAGGCCAAATGCTTTTTTTATGGGGAGGCCGGAAGGCCCATACTTATTAAAGGTATATAGACACCTTAGCAATGATATCACTGGAAGGTGACACCAGGCTATATCACTGGCAGATGAAACTAGGTTAAAGCTGACCATACACATTAGTTTAATGTTGTCCAAACCCACAGTTTTCAACTGAATTGGCTGACCATCTTTCTGACAGGTGATGTCCTGGGAGGAAGGGAAAGGCGGGGCAGATTTCTGTTGCTTATTAGTGCCCTATTACATGGTTCATAATAGGCTGAATTGACCTGATTTGGCCAATTATTGCTCCATGTAATAGAGACAACGATCATAATCGTAATATTCATTGGCTGATCATTTCGTTAGGCCAAGACCTAAAACCATCAGTCGCCAACCATGATGTGCTGCTGACGTCTGATGATTGCCCAAACATTTAGTACTTAACCTGTCCACGCTTCCAGGTTTCTCCAGCGGTGTGTATGTGTCCCGACACCGTGCGCTGCAGCTTCCGATGGGCCTGTCTGAGCTGACAGGACGCTAAGCCAATAATTGGCCGGGACCGCCGTGGTAGGTGATTTTCTGAAGCTGCAGCGAGCGGTGCTGGGAGGCATACAGAGCACAGGAGGAGACAGAGCGTATACAGGTGAAGTATTAACTGCTTGGCAAGGGCTGCACAGACATCACTAACAATGTCCGTGCAGCCCTTGTTAATTGATTATCGAGCCGTGTAATAGGCCCAGTAAATGAGGGCAGATGTAGCAGATCGGCACTCGTTTATAGTATTGATCGGGCCTGATCAACCTGGGGGCAGAGAATACTATGGAGTAGTCAGGAAAAGTCAGTTCCTAGCAAACTATGGTGGCGATGTGTACATATAGGTGTTTGTGTGTTGGGGGTGGTATTGATAACAGTTCATGTAAGTGCAATGATACGATGAATTGAGACGTTAAAGTGTACCTTCAGTAATGAGGGTCACTTTTGTGCCTGCTATAGTGCAAACAATGGCCGTTGTTCCCGCTTGGTTTACACAATGTATGGCCATTCTGACTGCTGTACATTGCATAGACTTCTATGGTTCATTGTAGTGCAGGTACACCCAAATGTGCCCGCATTCCAATTAAAATAAAATGATGCTCCGCAGGAACATGTCAAACAGTGGCCGTTCATGGCAATATCATTGTCATTTAGTCGGACTAATCCTTTTCATGTTTACCTCTGATGTAAGTGACAAGACAGGGTTGTGGAAACCCCATTAAAATGCATGGGATATGGGTTGTCGTCACATATGTCACATCAAATTCCGACCCATGTAAACATGGCCTTCAGAAGCTAATCTGAAACGTTGACGAGCAACAAAAGCTACAAGAAGCCGGTGACCACATTACATGTCTATGCTCCAACAGAGGTCACAGTAGTCACCTGTAAACTTGTGTGTCGTTTTTTAATTATAGCACAATAATAATGGAATTATTATTTATTTTCGTGAAAAAAACTAAGAAGTCATTGCTAATAAAAAATAAATATTTTATTCTTAATAAAACCACAAAAATTATAAATAAATAATTATATAAAATCCATTTGTATAATTGTCATTATTTACACGTATTACAATACCGTAACTTCTTAACCTTAGACGGGGGAGGGGGGGGGGACACCTACGTAGAGACCTGAGGCTGCCGTAAAACTAAATTAGTTATTATTTTCGAAAAAAAGTAATTATAATAGTGTTTCGTATTATTATTTTTATCAGCAAGATAGCTGTCATGTTGGTTGCAGCCTCAGAATGTATAGGAGTACCCCTGACCATTAGTAGGTTCTGTAACAGAAAGGCACCCCCCAAAAAATAAAAAAAATTATACCGTAACCCCTAAAGCAGCAATATTGAATCTTCCCTGAGCCGCTGTCACTTCTTTATGTCAGTAATAGGAGACTTGAGGGGCTATAACGTCCATTGGTTCAAGTCTTGGCCTTTTTCCTATATGTATAGTATGTGGTGCTACATGTCACAAAAAGACTGGGATGTCTACCGTCCATGATAATAAATAGAGTTTTTTGGCTTTGATATGTAGGCATGCTGATGACTTAATCGAAATGCACTGCGCATGTTATAAAGGGGTTAATCCAATGAACAAAGTGCTGTCTAATGTAAACCGAACCCATCACTCCTGGTTCCCAGTTCCACTTGACATCAACGGTTGACTCTGTCCAACACTGATGCTGCCATATAATTATAACCTTCTACTGTAATTGACAGTACCTGGTTGTGGATTCTTGACAACATGCACAACAAGATAATGCCGTAGGGAAGGACTAAAGGAGGATCAGATGAGATACGGGAAGTCATTTTTGAAGAACTATCTGTAGCATAGGTGGCGTTCTACAACCTTAAATAATGATGGAACCACCACAGTGTTAGTCTGGTCTTCTTAAGGTTACCATACATATTGGTGAATACTTCTGGTATCATGTGCTTTGCTGGATCGACTGTTTTTGGTCGTGCTCATTTATCAACATCATAGTAATCGGATCTTTTTCTGCAACAGCGTCTGATCCAGAGCCAGTAGAGGGCAACCATTAGTAGCCAGTAGCTGGCGTAAGCAGCGGCTCCATAGATCAAGTAGTTTTTCTCAGCATCAATAAGTCTGCATTCAGTACATAGTGACATCATGATGATGGTATAGAGCAAACCAGCAAAGAGCACTCCCCACCAAATAGATAGGGGAAGAAGTGGAATGTAGTTGCCCACCATCTTCTTGCGCCCAGATGTTCCCCAGCTGCTCTTGTTCATAGTAAGAATGGCAAAGTACTTGGATGGAAGGAGGCCAGCCATATACAGCACAGCATACAAGGACATGAATATCATGACCATGTTGCCTCGAAGGAAACATGCATACAAAGCTTTGATGGTGGCAATGAGTTGGATGGTTAGCAGAACCCACATAATGTCCCACAGGTGGCAGCTGAAGAATAGTTTTACAACTGTAGCTGTAACAAAAAATGGAAAGATGCCAGCGATAATGGATTCATATGTCATCCAGAGGTGGTGCTTGTGCCACCAGAGAGCATTGTACAGCCATTCCCGAAAGTAGGACTTGGTCCATCGAGTCTGTTGGTTGAGCCAACGCAAGAGCTGGGCAGGAGTCTCTGAGTAGCATTTTGATCGAGCAGTGTACCTGTAAAAAAATCATATGTCTTTTAGATAAGTCCAGTGTATCCTGTTTTTAATTTTAAAGATATTAGTTCTTACACAAGCAGCCCTCTTTCAATGGTTTAGCACTCTATACACAATTGTAATCTAGAAGTCATTTAGTCATTTAGCTTGAAAAACATTTAAAAACAAAACCAGTAGAGATGAGCAAATGCTCTGGTTCGTACATACGCGAATGCTCAGCATTTGATTACCAGTGGCTGAAGAAGTTGGATGCAGCCCTAGGAAGTCCTGAAAAACATGGATATGGCCTATGACCTATGGCTGTGTCCTTGTTTTCCAGGCAGCCTTTAGGCTGCATCCAACTTCCTCAACCATCGCTAATCAAATAGAAAACATGTGGGATCTCACATTTTTTGACATGTTTGACATGTTAAGTACAACAGGCCCATCATAACATAGTACTCACTTGGTTGCATAGCCAATACTGAGCATTCTGTTGGTCAAATGACGATCATCTCCAAAAGTACAATGTGTTCCCAAAAACTTCTGGTTATACCAAGACTCGAGGAACGTTTGAAGAAGATCATTTCGATAAAGACCTAAAGATTTGATAAAATAAATGGTTTACGTATACTGAAATAACGTTTCAGATATCTACAGAGAGACACGAGACAATAGTGGCCATGGTTTATAGATGATCATGGTCATGCATTGCCTAAGCCTCCAGCTGCATCTGCTTTTTCAAAGCAAAGTCTAAAGCAAATTACTAGAAAATGCACAAACATTCGTGAAAGGTTGACAGTTTATATGTAGATGCCACGGACATATATAAAGATGATAGGGTCCTTGGCGAAGATTTGCATTGGGCTCCTGTCTGGTGCTGGATAACATCACCACATTGATAACCACCTTGGACTTGTTGACTTGGTGATTGTTCCTCGACTCATTTCTAAGACTTTTGGGTAAACTTTTCACATCTATGTATGCTAACATTATTTGGCCCCTGCATAAAATATTACTAAACAGAGCCATTAAAATGAGGGTTGGAGGCATTGTGGGCTCCAATAATGGTAATATATTTTGGAACTGTGCCTACGTTGGCTACCTAAAGAGCAGAGCTGGAGAGAATTGATCATATGGGAGGTTCCCACAAAAAAAAATGTCACCTATTCACTGGAGAGGATATAAATGTGATTTCTGGGGATTAGACTGTTGGGTCCTCCATGATCATGAGAACAGAGGTTCCCTAGAGTGCTTTGTAAATGGAATGGCAGTGCACCTACGTGACCACTGCTTCGCTCACTGGTGACACTAACGACACAAATTTCTCCCTTCTGGAACAGAGCAAATTAGTGTAATTTATTGAGAAGTAACCATAGTTTAGGAGAACTTACCTAGAGGACCACTGATGCAGGAGACACAGTCGAAGTAAGACTGGCAAGCTCTTTCCACATTGAAGGCGATCCAATACCGTAGGCTGCTCATAAAACTTATGTAGGAATCCGAAAGGTTCAGGATGCGCACATCTCCTCCTACTGCTCCATATCGGTCATTAGACTCCAGGACCTTTACAAGCTCCACGGTGGCCAGAGGTTCTAGTTTGGTGTCTGAGTCACACACCTGTATGTGCAAATAGGAATGTCATATTGTTTATTTCTGATGGAGGACAAGGGGAGTAGTATGTCTTCTTGAGCAAAATGCCAAATTGGTAAATGGAGCCTTACAAGCCATGCAATGCTCCATGGGAAAGGGGTATGCAAAGTAGCTAACTTAAGGTTAAACTTTAAGAAAAACAGGACCCCGACGTACCAAGTGGCAGAAATACTTTTACACCCATAGGCTCTAGGCTCCAGGTACAACATTCCCTTTGCACTCTCTATATATATTTCCCTGGTTAACTAGAACCTAAAAGTTAGGATGTTTGTCTTACCTGGATGTAGTCTACGCTGTCTCCCAAAGCTTTGAAGGCCGTGTACATGACTTCTCTCTTTCCGCCCCATTTTTGCATGATGCACACACATCGCTTTGTCCTAATAAGAGTCTCAACCTCTATTCTGGAAGGATCTTCCATTTCGATTTCTGTGTACATAGGCAAAGGTTCTTCTTGCAGTTGGTCATCAGAATGATCCTGCATCTCCAAACCAATGGTGAATGGCCTCGGGTTTGCTATGGTATTATCATACTGTGGGTGTCCGATGATAGTTGAATAGATATTATTTTGCTCTTCAGCCTCCATATTACGATTTGGTCTATTTTGATACAAATTGTCTAGGGGCATGCCGTCTCCAGCACCAGGGAATTTTTCTGCTGTGTCTTTGTCCCAATGATGGTAGTTGTTCTTCCAGACGTATGTCCCAACGTCTTCTTTAGAAAAAACTTCTTTGAACATGTCCATCATGTATTGGTCGTCTGGACTGTTGCCATCAATGACCATGATGATTCTAAGTTTGTCTGGTGGGTACTCTGTGTTTTTGACAGATTCTAGACACTCACGTAAATAAGCTGGATCCTCCTGGAAGGCAGATATTGTCAAGGCCACAGATTTAGTGTATGAGCAGGGGAGACCGCCTCGTCTCATCTTCCTGTGTTCCAAATAGGCAAAAAAACTCTGAATGATAAGATGAGTCGAGAGGAAGGCACCGTAGATGCCAAAGGCCATGATCTTAAACTCATCTGTGGCTAGGGGTATGCTGTCAATAAAAGCCCATAATACCCCAGCCAGAACTATAAATGCAAAGGTAAAAGTCACTATCCTTCGGACTACGCCCACCCACGGGCGCTCATCTTTTTGTATATCAGCCATTTTTAAAGGCTCCCAATTGTGAGAGAGCTACGAGAAATGTGTCTGCAAAGGAGAAAAACACTCAGTGTTAGGCGTGAACAATTTGACATGAGATCATAGAATTAAGGAACACTTTAACAGTGGATTGGGTTTTCCTTCAACTGTAAATGGTAAGGTCTTCCACCCGTACAAGAGAAATCATGTATGCAGTGGATAATAATTTACGAGGCGGCTTCAGATGACAAGTAACCAGGATCTCCGCATGCAAGGAGTCGCCCCATGTCAGTCTACTCCATAGTGAACTTGCCTTAAATAGCCCATTATAATTGGTAGCACTAAAGAACTCTTATAGTCCCTAGGAAAACTCTTGGAACTGGTAGTTTGCCCCAGTTGTCATAGTCATCAGGATAGTCCACCACAATGACTAACACTTGACTGTTGGTACTAGTAAGTTGTGGACTGATTTAGGTACTGTTAAGCACAGTATGGCTCTCTTTGAAAAAATTATTAATTTATTGTAATTTACAATTACATGGGCACTCTAATATCATTAAACACTATGCCGCTATTACTGTAAATGGACAATATATGGAACTGTTATTATTGAACGCTATAAAGAAAATAATTTTTGGGCACTATATGGAACTTTTATTATTAAACACTATATAGAAATATTACTTTGACACTATATGGAACTGTTATTACTGAACACTATATAGAAATATTACTTTGACACTATGTGGAGTTGTTATTACTTAACACTTTATAGAAATATTACTTTGGCACAGTATGGAACTGTTATTATTAAACCCTATATAGAAATATGACTTTGGCACAGTATGGAACTGTTATTATTGAACCCTATATAGAAATATTACTTTGGCACAATATGGGACTGTTATAATTGCACCCTATATAGAAATATTACTTTGGCACAATATGGGACTGTTATAATTGCACCCTATATAGAAATATTACTTTGGCACAATATGGGACTGTTATAATTGCACCCTATATAGAAATATTACTTTGGCACAATATGGGACTGTTATAATTGCACCCTATATAGAAATATTACTTTGGCACAGTATGGAACTGTTATTATTGTACCCTATATAGAAATATTACTTTGGCACAGTATGGAACTGTTATTATTGAACCCTATATAGAAATATTACTTTGGCACAATATGGAACTGTTATAATTGCACCCTATATAGAAATATTACTTTGGCACAGTATGGAACTGTTATTATTGTACCCTATATAGAAATATTACTTTGGCACAGTATGGAACTGTTATTATTGAACCCTATATAGAAATATTACTTTGGCACAGTTTGCAACTGTTATTAGTAAACACTATAAAATTATTACTTACTTTGGCATTGTATGGGGCAGTTATTATTTGATATTGAACTGAACTATTATTTTGCCACTGAGGAACTATTATTCGGCTCCTCTCACTTGGGCACTGTTTGCAGCTGTTGAATAATAAATGACACTATGACAATATTACATTGGTACCACATGGAGCTGTTATTATTAAACAGTATAAGGCACTACTACTTGGGCACTGTATGCAAATGTTATTATTACTGTGCGGTACTATTACACGGGCATTATAATGAAGACTATATGGTAGTTTTGTTGGACACAATATACCAGTGTTTCCCTAAACAGGAGATTTTATCAGCTCTTTATCGTCTATGATCATGGATTTTATTTCCATGACTGGCATTTTTGGATCAGACAGGACACTAGAGGAGCTTGTACTTACTTGTATCCAGGTCTAGCTTAAACAAAGAGCCCAAACACAGAAAGTCCCGGTCATCTGCGCACTTATAGAGGAGTCAGTCATCCGATTGATGAATACATTTAGACACTCTGTACTGGCGGGGACTTTGGTCTCTTTTTTTTTAAACATGCACAATACTAAAAAGCTGCCTTCAGGAGACTGGACCAGGATACAAGTAAGTATAGCTGTTATATAGCTGCCTTCAGGAGACTGGACCTGGATACAGTAAGTGTAGCTGTTATACAGCTGCCTTCAGGAGACTGGACCTGGATACAGTAAGTTTAGCTGTTATATAGCTGACTTCAGGAGACTGGACCTGGGTACAAGTAAGTATAAATTTGTTATAAAGCATGATAACTAAAAAAAATGTAAATGTAAATATAAAAAAATGAATGTAAATTGCAAACTTGCTTTATATCACATCCCCTGCTGATGCTAATGTATAAAAGTGATATACTGTAGAAATTATGTAATGATGTGGATTCTGCATATTCTAAGGCAGGGATCGGTAAGAGGTGTAGGATTACCTGTTAATGCTTCAGGCTAAGACACTAAGAACTTTTTCAATTTTAACACTTACTTTTCCTTTTCATAGAATATAACAACAGGAACTAACATCATAGCTTTAGAATTATAGAATAGAATAATAGAATTATTCCTGATTGTATCATCTCTTATCTAGTTTATAATCTATCATTATCTATCTATCTATCTATCTATCTATCTCCTATCTATCTATCTATCTATCTATCTCCTATCTATCTATCTATCTATCTATCTATCTATCTATCTCCTATCTATCTATCTATCTATCTATCTATCTATCTATCTATCTATCTCCTATCTATCTATCTATCTCCTATCTATCTATCTATCTCCTATCTATCTATCTATCTATCTATCTATCTATCTATCTCCTATCTATCTATCTATCTATCTATCTCCTATCTATCTATCTATCTATCTATCTATCTATCTATCTATCTCCTATCTATCTATCTCCTATCTATCTATCTATCTATCTATCTATCTATCTATCTATCTATCTATCTATCTCCTATCTATCTATCTATCTATCTATCTATCTATCTATCTCCTATCTATCTATCTATCTATCTATCTATCTATCTATCTATCTATCTATCAAATAGAAAAAGAGCAGAACTCGTGTTGGTTAAATTTGTAGAGTGGGTGCTCGCAGAGTCGACCGTGATTAAGGGTCCCAAAGTCCATAAAATGAAAAAATATGCAGCACTTTGCAATGGAATAAATTTTTCACCTTTCCTTGTAACCCTTTGGAGTGCTGCAGATTTTTTCTTTTTATCTATCTATCTATCTCCTATCTATCTATCTATCTATCTATCTATCTATCTATCTATCTAACAAAACACAACAATCACTGAACTCAGGGAGAACAGTGAAAAATTCAATGGAGTACTCATTTAAGAGTCTCCATTGATTGTCCCATACAAAATTTGAATATGCAAAAAAGGGGTCCGTGGTGCCTCAGTTACGTAACTGAGGCTCCACTGATCCCTTTTTTGCATATCTATCTATCTCCTATCTATCTATCTATCTATCTATCTATCTATCTATCTATCTATCTCCTATCTATCTATCTATCTATCTATCGATCTATCTCCTATCTATCTATCTCCTATCTATCTATCTATCTATCTGTCTATCTATCTTCTATCTATCTATCTATCTATCTATCTATCTATCTATCTATCGATCTATCTCCTATCTATCTATCTCCTATCTATCTATCTATCGATCTATCTCCTATCTATCTATCTCCTATCTATCTATCTATCTATCTATCTATCTATCTGTCTATCTATCGATCTATCTCCTATCTATCTATCTCCTATCTATCTATCTATCTATCTATCTATCTATCTCCTATCTATCTCCTATCTATCTATCTATCTATCTCCTATCTATCGATCTCCTATCTATCTATCTATCTATCTATCTCCTATCTATCTATCTATCTATCTATCTATCTATCTATCTCTATCTATTTATCTATCAATCTATCTATCTATTGATCTATCATCCATCTATCTCCTATCTATCTTTCTGTCTGTCTGTCTATCTATCTATCTATCTATCTATCTCCTATCTATCTCCTATCTATCTCCTATCTATCTATCTATCTATCTATCTATCTATCTATCTATCTCCTATCTATCTATCTATCTATCTATCTCCTATCTATCTATCTATCTATCTATCTATCTATCTATCTATCGATCTCCTATCTATCTATCTATCTATCTATCTATCTATCTATCTATCCTGTGAACATAAACCATACTGTAAGATTCCTCTTACCAGATCAGCCGAGTTGCTCCACTTTGCTTGCACAGTCTCACGCTGTCCCGGAGTGTGTTCTGCTTTAATATAGGGGACACACCTTATACATGACTACGTAATAGCTAAAAGACGTCTTTTCTGTCCTCTCTCTGAGGAATGAGTCTAGCAGGATTTTTTTGGACAGACTCACATACCAATAGGAAGCTACACTGTGGGTTCACTAATATTTAAGAAATTTCATTGTAATGGATTTTATTAGTATTATTTTTTGTGCTTCCTTTACCAACCATGTATCCCAAAGTGGGGGTTGGGGTGGGGGGTACATGTCCTGCTGTTGCCTTACAAATTGATCAGCTGAAGACAGAAACAAAAAAGGGGCATCACTAGTGTTGTATCTTTAGAGACTGGTAGTAAAAAAAAACTGTTACTAAAAAAACATGGTCTGAACATGCACTAAGCTGATGGGTTGTGGAACTGAGGAAGGTGATGGAGCAGGGGTAGGGAACCTTAGCTCTTTTGCTGTTGCAAAACTACAACTCCCATCATGCCTGGAGAGCCAAAGCTAAGCTTAGAGTATCCTGTATCAGTTGCCCCTAGCAACCAATCAGATTCCACCTTTCATTTTCCAAAGCGTCTGTGAGGAATGTAAAGTGGAATCTGATTGGTTGCTAGGGGCAACTGAGACAGTTTCACTTTACACCATGTTTGATTACACATACTGTCCACCTACTTTTAGACCACACTGTATTAAAGAATTGCCTTTTATGCCTCAGTGTTCCATGATATTTGTTTGTTAAAAAAACATAATTTTTTAGACTTTGTAGTGGCAAGACTACAGACTAGTGTTGAGCAAGTATTCTCTATCAAGCATAGGCTGCTTGATGCTTCACCATGGACCTTATGGTGCTAATGCCAATCAACAAGCTTTAAGGCAACGGAAATGCATAATGCACTTCCTCAGCCTCTACCCATTTGAGGGTAGACCCATAAATCATACTTACCATCCTGGGCTCCAGGAATGCAACGTCTTCACCTTCATCTGCAATCAGCTAATAAGACGGGACTCCACTGCGGCCACTATTTGCAGATGAAAATAGAAGATGCTGCTAGCTGGGAGCCCAGGACTGTAAGTATACCCCCCCCCCCTTCAACAGAACACAGTCTGTCCCTCTGGGGCTTAAGTGGGATGCCGAGCATGTCCACTTAACCCCCTGGGGGGCCAGACTGTAACTTTCTAAGGTTTTTAGATGAACCAGATACCCTCCCCTCTGCCCCTCTACTCTAGCATTTTAGTGCTCACTTAACACTACTACCGACATTACATACACAGTACAAGAAATTATATATATATATATATATAATGCAGTGCATGGAGGCTGTACCGCTCCATTCTGAGTAGCCATACATGTATCATTCACTACTTATTCACCTCCATAGGATTGTAATGGGGGTGGATTGGACAATACTTAAGTTTTTCTAGTGAAGAGCAAACTTTTTGAACTTCCCTTCTAGTGAATAACAGTTTTTGAAGGTGGACCTGACTCTTGTGAGAAAGACTCTTGTAGAATTTCAGTAGCCAGAGCCGTCTGTCCTGAGACTGAAGACAATATTCCCCTGAGGGTGCATGAGACTATCCCTCACAATCCCATTATCTGCAGGTGTTTGGCTTTGCCTTTGTGGGTCAAGAATGGAGTTACCGAGTCAAAGACAGAACAAGTTTAAGGGCAATGGAAAAGTGGAAAGTGAAACTAAGTGCAACCAATCAGATTCCACCTTTCATTCCTCACAGACTCTTTGGGAAATGAAAGGTGGAATCTGCTTGGTTGCTAGGGGCAACTAAGCCAGTTTCACTTTACACCATGTTTGATAAATCTCCCCCATAGAGTCCAGTAAGACTAGCCTCTGCTGTAGAGGACCCCCACAGTTATGATTTAATGCAGTGTCGTGTAAAGACGACTTTACTCATGGTTGTGTGCGGCATGGTCCCACGAGAGGGGCATACATTGCACTTAGCCCCTGATAGGGAGGGTAAATGGGGATAGCACCCCTATAAGGCTATTACAGTGCCACCATTTACAATATTTTTTCTCATGAACAATGGAAACCATAACTTGGTATAAGTGAGAAATAAATGAGATTCCTTAAATTAAAGGCCCTTTTACACAGAAAGATTATGGTGCAAAAGACATTGTTTTATCGTTGGTATTTAATGGATAGTCTTTCCGTATGTAGGCAGGCAACCGTCAAACTACTGTCGTTGGTTGTATCCTTTAAGCCGACCATAAAATCGTTGTTAGATCTTTCGGTGTATGCACACCTTGTTCGTTATTACGATCGTTTGTAGACCCATAGTCTAGAGTATGTGAATGAATGTAATTACGATCTTAAAGGAGAAGTACAGCGGGGGTTAAAAATAATTTCTGTCTAGGGATGGGGGGGAACTTAATAAACAAGGTAGACTTACCCTTCCTGGTCCTTGCACAGCACCGCGTACCGCTCTTGGACCATGCTGACAGTCTGCAGATCTCCCCTGCAGCTACATCACGACCCAGCTGATAGATGCCCAGCTCAGCCAGTCAATGACTGGGGAGGGACACCACTGCAGTCACTGATTGGCTGGCTGAACGAGCTAAATCCCACCCCTCAGTGACGTGTCACGCGGGTCTTCAATGCAATCTCTATGGAAGCGCGTGACTTCCGGCATTCAATCACAGAACACACAAGAGGAGTCACAGCAGAGGCGGATGTGAGCGTGCGCCGGATTTGAACGGCGTTGCGGGACCGCAACGAAGCCGCGCCGCGGGACACGAATCAGCTGCGGGGAGTATATGCGCCTGCGCCTGGGCGGGGTCCAATAATAATTTTTTGTAAACTGCTTCTTTAAGGTCAGCTCACTAGATGCGATTAACAACAAATTTTCCTTTGTTTTTGCCGCGTTTACACCAGAAGATTACCACTTAAATTGGAACGACTTAATGAGTTATTGCACAATAATCGGCCTGTGTAAAAGGGCCTTGTTTATATCCTTTGTCAGATTCAATTTGGTCTGTGGAAAGTTGTGTATGATGCTCTAAGAGGTCTTTGATTTGAAGTTTTTCTTAATTTTTATCCTTTGCTGGGTAGGGTTCCCAGCAGCAGCATTACAGTATGTATGTGTAGTATTAGTTGTAGTACAGTATGGAAGATGATGGACAAGGCACTAGATTTCTTTCAAATCAACTGGTGCCAGAGATTTGTAATTTACTTCTATAAAAAAAAAAGTCTTCCAGTACTTATCAGCTGCTGTATTGAAGTGGTGTATTCTTTCCAACCTGACACACTGCTCTTTGCTGCCACCTCTGTTCATGTCAGGAACTGTCCAGAGCAGTAGCAAATCCCCATTGTTAACCCATATGTTAGCTTGTTGTACAAACATGTTAACTTTACTGTTGGCACTAAAGTCAGTGCTTATAGATTTTCTCTTTTGTAATATGTTCTTAAAAAACCTAATAAAAACATCGAACCAGAAAACCTCTCCCTCTCTGGACAGTTCCTGACATGGACAGAGGTGGCAGCAGAGAGCACCGTGTCAGACTGGAAAGAATGCACCGCTTCCTGCAGGACATACAGCAACTGATAAATACTGGAAAACTTGAGATTTAAAAGATTGTTGTTTTTTTTTTTGCTCAACTACCCCTTTAATTTATTTTTTGCCAAATAGATTTTCTCATCTGTACTTTTGTCTGTTTGCATAGGTTACTGGGTATCAGGTACTGTGTTTTGCCTTGTTTGACCATTTTTTTCTGACAATCATATACACTATAATATGGTTACACAATTTTCTTTTCTGAATGTATCCCCTTTAGAACATAAAGGGTTTTGAGTATTGAATGTAATTCCCTTAGCAGGTCTGTATAGACCGGGTACCTGGGGCTCCACAACCGCTATACTACTCCAGCCAGGGACACAACAAGGGAGGCAGTCTTCCACCACGTGCAGAGTGATGTGTATCTGACCACTATTGCAGACACATGGAGTCACTTACTTGGCTGGACTGTTCCTACTAACTTTATGGAGCGCGTTGTTATAGTTGCAGTAACTTGAGAAACTGTCTGAATGTAATAACTTATTAACTAGAAAACCCATTTAAAGAAAACCTATCATTTTATAGCGACATGTCAGACGTTTTGCCTGGACAAGGTTAGGTGCTGGGACCCCCACCCATCACTAGAACGAAGCCCTGTGCCCCCTCATTTCTCGTTGGCTCTTCTCGCAGAGCGAGCGATGAACAAGCTCATAGAAAGTCTGTACACCGCCTGCTTGGCACTCGGGATAGCCAAGGAGCTGCTTAGAAGCTAAAGGGCACAGCACTCAGCACTTCTCTTTGTTGCATGGTAGGCTACCGACACCAATCAGAAGTTCTCCTGTGTCGCTATAGCTTGTCAAAAAAATTATAGGGGGAGATTTATTAAACATGGTGTAAAGTGAAACTGGCTCAGTTGCCCCTAGCAACCAATCAGATTCCACCTTTCATTTTCCAAAGAGTCTGTGAGGAATGAAAGGTGGAATCTGATTGGTTGCTAGGAGCAACGGAGCCAGTTTCACTTTACACCATGTTTGATAAATCTCCCCCATAGTCTTTTATTAAAGGGATTTTGTAACTTCTAACATTGTACTATTTTAGTTAGTAGAAGGGGTCCTCCATTTAAGATCAGTACTTAACACTTTCCGAGTACAAACCCTAACTCCCAAAAGTGCTACGTGGTGGGACAGGAGCCTCATGAGAACAGGAGCAGAAGGTGAGCAGGGTAAGTATAGGTTATTTTTCTATAAAAAGAGAAAAAGATCTCTGGAATATCCATTAAAACAAGTCCACCATGTAAAATATATCCCGAAACAAAGGGGGAGATTTATCAAACTGGTGTAAAAGTAGAATTGTCTTAGTTGCCCCTAGCAACCAATCAGATTCCACCTTTCATTTTACAAAGGGCCTGTGATGGATGAAAAGCGGAATCTGCTAGGGGCAACTAAGACAATTCTACTTTTACACCAGTTTGATAAATCTCCCCCAAAGTCTTTAATAAAACTACTTGGAAATATGTAGAATTGATAAAGAAAATTCCAAAATGGTTACGGGACAGGATAAATCGTTCATGTGTTCAGTTACAAATAAGGACAAAACCAGACTAATCTGTGATGAAATGCATTAGAGATCAGACTTTCCTGTCCCTATTCTTCCTGTGCACACATGACATTAGGTAGCCTGTGAATGGGGGCTACAATGGCAATTTTTTCTTTGTTCACAATGGCAAAGATAGGAGAGCTATCTAATCAGACTGGAAATAATATCACCAAACACAAGCAGTCTAAAAAAAGAGACTTTGAGACTTAAAACTGGTGAAGCCAGGATATCAAGGTCTTTGAAGTGTTATTGAGAATAATGGAATCATGGGATAGTCAAAACCCTTCCAGGATGTGGTAGAAAAAGGGACTGTACACTGAAGAAAATGGGGCTCTACAGGAAAAGGACAAGAAAAACACACCTACTTAAAGCGAATCTGTACCTACAATCTGACCCCCCCCAAACCGCCTGTACCTTCGGATAGCTGCTTTTAATCCAAGATCTGTCCTGGGGTCCGTTCGGCAGGTGATGCAGTTATTGTCCTAAAAAACAACTTTTAAACTTGCAGCCCTGTGCTCAACAGGCATGGCCTAGATTGTGTATGCATTAGGCTGGCACACCCTCTCCGTCCCTCCTCCCCACCCTCTTCATCATTAGGAATGCTCCAGGCAGATTGCTTCCTATTCCCCACTTGTGTAAGCACGGCACATGGGCTGGATCGTTAAGGCACCTGTGCAATGTTCATACAGGAGAAAATGTTCTAGGGGCATTCCTAATGATGAAGAGGGTGGGGAGGAGAGACGGAGAGGTGGTGCAAAGTTAGGACACAGATATTCTAAGCCACGCCCGTAGGGCACGGGGCTGCAAGTTTAAAAGTTGTTTTTTAGGACAATAACTGCATCACCTGCCAAACGGACCCCAAGACAGATCTTGGATTAAAAGCAGCTATCCGAAGGTACAAGTGGTTTGGGGGAGTCAGATTGTGGGTACAGAGTCGCTTTTAAGACATTAAGACATAAAACAACAACAACAAAAATTACTTTTTTAAAGTTATAGAGATAAACCTCAGTTCTTATGGGAAAATGTTCTATGGACAGACGACTCCAAACTAAAGCTCTTAGGCAAAGCATTACGTTCATAGGTGATGAAATGAAGTGCAGAGGAACATGACGGATATCCATGACGGTACAGGGCTGCCTCTGGGACTAAAGGCCTTGAATGTTATATAGGAACAATAAAATCCTGAGAAGATCCGGGCATTTTATAGCCGATTATACTCCCAAGCGTTAGAAAACTAGGTTTGAGTCAAACAAAAGGGGTCCTACAGCCAGATAAAGACCCAAAGCGCACATCCAAAGGCACATAAGGGAGATTTACAGGGATAATGGACCATTTTGTACTGGCTGGTAGTGAGTCCCCATCTCAATCTATTGTACGGCTATTGCAGTTCGGGTCATAGCAGACAATGACTTTTATTGTAGTAAGAATGCAAAATGTATTACAGCAATTCGAGTGAGGCCTATCCCATATCTATCTATCTATCGATCTATCGATCTATCTATCTATCTATCTATCTATCTATCTATCTATCTATCTATTATCTATCTATCTATCTATCTCCTATCTATCTATCTATCTATCTATCTATCTATCTATCTATCTCCTATCTATTATCTATCTATCTATCTATCTATCTATCTATCTATCTATCTCCTATCTATCTATCTATCTATCTATCTATCTATCTATCTATCTATCTATCTATCTCCTATCTATCTATCTATCTATCTCCTATCTATCTATTATTTATCTATCTATCTCCTATCTATCTATCTATCTCCTATCTATCTATCTATCTATCTATCTATCTCCTATCTATCTATCTATCTATCTATCTATCTCCTATCTATCTATCTATCTATCTATCTATCTATCTATCTATCTATCTATCTCCTATCTATCTATCTATCTATCTATCTATCTATCTATCTCCTATCTATCTATCTATCTATCTATCTATCTATCTATCTATCTATTTTATAAAATCCCTCTATTACGTGGTAAAACCAAATATTTTTCAAAATAATTTATTTAAAATTTGAGAAAATGGTAATTCCAACAGTATTTTTACCCTGCAAAATTGAGTTCTTTGATACTCTGCCGCACCCCCTTTGTTGACGTCTCAGATCTGGTATGTGAATGGTGGTATGTCAATATATCACAAGCTTTTTCTCAGAGTCACTATCTATGACAGAGCAGAATATATATGACGGTAGAGATGGCAGGAGAGGGATCCACCTTCTTGTTTGTGTTGATCTTTGACGTAAAGCACTTGGGGCAGGTCTGAACAGGTTGAACTTAGGCCAAAAAACTCTCCTATTATTAGCTAAAGAAAAGCTTTGCAACTTCTAAGCTAACTGCAGGTATGAGAATGGTATGTCCTTAGCCTTGTCGCCAAATTATAGTGTCATCTAGTACTCTTGCTTAAAGGGAATCTAGCAGCAGAAATTCTAATAGGACAGAGAGGCCACATGCACCCTAACTAAATATGGTGGTGAGCTGTAGCATTGTTGAGTAACTTTAAGTTGTATAAGTATGTAAATGAGTGCATTCGGAGCCTTGGGGTGGTCCTTTAGCCACCGGATCCTGCAGTATGCAGTTTGTGGTTGGTGTCTTTAATGTGGGTTGTTAAATTGGCACTTAAATTGTGTGTTCATGGGGGAATTTCTGTGAATGGCCTAGTCATCAGAATAGAGCTTGCAGGACCATGTGCTAACTACCAAAACAACCCCACATGTATGCGTTACAGTATTATTTTCTAACTGGTCCACTCAGCTTGGTGGCCAGAAGGGAATGGGAAATGGGTCTTGATTCAGTATCATGTATGAGGGCCAGAAATACACACACCTACGGCCCTATTATACGGAGCGATAATTGGCCAAATGGCCTATAGACATAGACGGCTATAGATCGTGTAATAGACAGAACAATCAGCCGATAAAACGGCTGATCATTTCTCTAGGCCCAGACCTAAAATCCTCGGCCGATGGCTGACGATTGGCCAAACAGTTAATGCGTTATCTGTCTACGCTCCCGGTCTTCTCCTTTTAGAATTACCTGGATTTCTGCAAATGTGACCAGATTCTTCATGTCTTTTAACATAGTAGTAAACATCTATAGTGCAGGGAGAAAAAGTAACACAAAGACACACAAAGCTGTTTACTGACATATCTGTTCTTCATAAGAAAGATTGTTTTAGTGTGAACTGCCCCCCTATATATACTACATTAAGAAGACCTCAGGTATGTTATGTGGATGGACTATGCCGGGAAAGTCTACAGAAGCATTGCTATAGACCTTGATAATCATTGGTCCATGGCCACGGATGGAGAACGTTGAGAACTGTTGCCTCTCTAGGAGCAGAGATCTTATTAAACAATTCCAAGAGCTAATTCAAGCTAATCTTGAAAGGGGTAGAAGAACCAAAGAATAACCGCAAAAGATTGTCAGATGGGACAAAGTACAAAACCCCCTGTATCTTCTATTAGAAAGAAACCCAAACAAGAAGGATATTACAAAAAAACTGCTGTGATCCAAAAAAGAACATTGCAACCTGACTCAAATTGTCTTTTTTTTGTGCCGTAGATTGTCCTGACCTTAACCATACTGCGATGCTGTGAGTGTAAGTTAATCTTGTTTGCAGCTATTGGAAACATTTGGTGGATGTTATTGCACGTAAATGGGCATCTACAGGTAACTAAATTCAAGGGTTCACTTTTTCTCCCTGTACTGTGGATATTTACTCAATGTTCCCAATAAAATACAAGACCAATACAACTGTGTGTTATTAGTCATTATAATTCAGAATAACTTAATGCAGAATGCAGAAACCTAGGTAATTCCAAATTGTTCACTTATTTATTTATTTTTTGCCCTCTATGTGAAACTGAGTACTTGACATGTTACAAAAATGTGACCCTGGAAACTATTGACCTGTAAGTCTAACATCTATAGTGGGTAAAGTATTTGAGGGATTTGTAAGAGATGCTATACTGGAGTATGTTAAAGAAAATAAATCTATAACGCAGCACCAGTATGGGTCTATGAGGGGTCGGACAGACTAATCTGATCAGCTTCTATGAGGAGGTCTGTTATAGACTGGACCTGGGGGAGGCTGGGGACGTTGTGTATCTGGACTTTTTAAAGGCATTTAATACTGTGCCGCAGGAAAGGTTGGTCTATAAAATGAGGATGCGGGGACTTGGGTAAAATATATGTAAATGGGTAAGTAACTGGTTGTGTGATAGAAAACAGAGGGTGGCCATTAAGTTTAGAAGTTGTCAGAAGTTTAGATCGGTGAGTGTCCAGGTGGTGAGGACCCAACTGATCTCTAAAATGAAAGAAAGCCATTGGTGTATGGACAAAATATACAAACCTACCACTTACGCTAATCTAGCTCATCCCCATTGATCCCACTGTCTGGTATTCCAATGCAGGCTCAGGGTAGTTCTTTCCATTTATCTTGCCCAATTCTACACCTCCCTGTATGACCTCAGCAGAGGTAACGGGAGGAGTTGTGGTTTCACAAACAAGAACTCTAGTGACTTTCTTTAGACCGTAAACCATACAGGGGGTACAGCCCAGATCTGAGGACGTCAGAGTAGAATATACATTGACATTTGGTGACACATGGATGACGTCTTCCCCGTTTTCCTTCACGTTTTTCAGACCATCTTCTCCCAGCCAAGGTTTCTTGCATTGATGATGTCACATTCAATTCTACTATCTTTGCAGGATAAATTATACCCATAGAAAAAGGAGAGAAAATCACATATTTGATGGCTAAATGCTAAAAACATATTCAGATTACGCATAAACTGGGTCCAATGTATATACTAAGTATTTATAGCCGCTATTGCAACAGGCTCAGTATTAGACAGTGTGTAATATGAGATGAATGGAGGTATCTGCTTTCCTACATATTAATCCTCTATTAGAAGGAATCTTCCGGTCCTGCTTCTCGGGAAGAGAACAGAGCAGGATGACGGAGAAGATTCCTCCCACAGGCGCAGTAAGTAGTGTAAGCTGCCAGGTATGAAAGTGAATAATGGAAGAACCCATGGAAGCCTCACCCTCTGTATACAGTGTTGGCTATCTCCAGCTTACTCATTGTCCCAGGGATATACTTTCCTTAGAGGAGATTTAGCAGATAATAGGTGATGTAATACAGTGAGTATCAGTGAGTACAGTGAGTCTGAGTATTTATCTACTTGAGAATTCACACAGTAACTACTGACACGGTTTAGAGGCTTCACACCGATAGGGAATAAACCACAGAGAGAGTGCAGAACATTTCTGATGGGATTCGTCACCCTCACACGATGGAGACGCTGAAACAAAGTGCCTGAGTGTGCTACACAACAGAAAGGTGCAACAGGTGTGGGATAATCATACAGTGATACCTGGGGTGCAGGATAATGACACCTGGGGTACAGGATAGTGACACTTAGGGTACATGATAGTAACACTGACACTTGGGGTACAGGATAGTGACACGCTGACACCTGGGGTAGAGGATAGTGACACTTGGGGTACAGGATAGTGACACTTGGGGTACAGGATAATGACACTTGGGGTGCAGGATAGTGACACGCTGACACTTAGGGTACAGGATAATAACACTTGGGGTACAGGATAGTGACACGCTGACACTTTTGGTACAGGATAATGACACACTGTGTCCTTATCCTGTACCCCAAGTGTCAGTGTGTCACTATCCTGTACCCCAAGTGTCAGCGTGTCACTATCCTGTACCCCAAGTGTCATTATCCTGTACCCCCAGTGTCACTATCCTGCACCCCAAGTATCATTATCCTGAACCCCAAATGTCCATATCCTGTACCCCAAGTCTCAGTGTCTCACTATCCTGCACCCCAAATGTCACTATCCTGCAACCCAAATGTCATTATCCTGTACCCCAAGTGTCATTATCCTGTACCCCAAGTGTCCCTATCCTGTACCCCATGTGTCCCTATCCTGTACCCCAAGTGTCATTATCCTGCACCCCAAGTGTCCCTATCCTGTACCCCAAGTGTCCCTATCCTGTACCCCAAGTGTCAGTGTAAGGTCATGTGTTGAGGACTTAGTGAACCTCTGGGAGGGGGCTGTGATGTTACCGTCATCCGCTATGTGTTTGCAGTCACTCAGTGTTACTATAGGTGATACAGAGCACTGAGCCCTACCTGAGGATGTGGCAATCGGTGGGGACACTCCTGCATTCCATCTCATGGTCATTGGTTTAACATCTCGACAGGTGAATA
Source organism: Dendropsophus ebraccatus (assembly GCF_027789765.1). Taxonomy (NCBI): domain Eukaryota; kingdom Metazoa; phylum Chordata; class Amphibia; order Anura; family Hylidae; genus Dendropsophus; species Dendropsophus ebraccatus. The sequence goes on along the minus strand of NC_091465.1, from coordinate 77,933,277 downwards.
AATCCCTGGAGCACCGCCATATTCCCGGGCACAGACCTAGAATAAAAGATTTGTCTCTAATGGATGATTCAGCACCCCCCCTCCTCCTCCTCCTCCTCCTCCTCCTGGCCTTCTCCTCACCTCTGCTGCTCCCCCATTGCCCAGGTACGTGCCCAGACTCCTCTTTACCCTTACTATTAATATCTAATCTATAGTAATAATCAGTTTTATAAGTTGCTGAGCTGCGGTTGGTTGCTGTTGGCAATAAAGAGAATCTTTAAGAATAGTGATTTACCCTTAAAGGGGTATTCTAGAAAAAAAAAATCAACTGGAACCAAAAAATGACAGATTTTTTTTTTCTATTAAAAAAATCTCAAGTCTTCCAGTAGGTATCAGCTGCTGTATGTCCTGCAGGAAGCGGTGTATTCTTTCCAAGCTGACACAGTGCTCTCTGCTGCCACCTCTGTCCATGTCAGGAACTGTCCAGAGCAGGAGAGGTTTTCCATGGGTATTTGCTGCTGCTCTGGACAATTCCTGACATGGACAGAGCAGCAGAGAGCACTGTGTCAGACTGGAAAGAATATACCACTTCCTGCAGGACATACAGCAGCTGATAAGTACTAGAAGACTTGAGAATTTTTAATAGAAGTATTTTACAAATCTATATAACCTTCTGGCACCAGTTGATAAAAAAAAAAAAAGAAAAAAAAATCACTGGAGTACCCCTTTAAAAAAAAACAACAAGGACATGGATTGACCTTCTGGGCACCCTTGGAACAAATATAATGAACACACAAAAAGACAAAACTTTGTATTTGGGCAGTGCTGGGTAATTTTTTCTAGTAATATCTATTTATAGTGGTTGAGTTCAATGTTGCATAATACAGACCCCCAAATCTCATATAGTTATAGAGATATATAAAAGTCTATCTGCCTGCTACCACTAGGGGGAGCTTGCTGTATACTGCATATACACTAAAGTCAGTAATACAGCAGTCTACACTAAGCTTCCCCTAGTGGTTGCTGGAGTCTACACCAATGTTATTAACTACCTCTATGGCTGTATATAGTAGACTCAATGGGGGAGATTTATGAAACATGGTGTAAAGTGAAACTGGCTCAGTTTTCCCTAGCAACCAATCAGATTCCACCTTTCATTTTCCAAAGAGTCTGTGAGGAATGAAAGGTGGAATCTGATTGGTTGCTAGGGGCAACTGGGCCAGTTTCACTTTACACCATGGCCGTGCCAAACGGAGACACCCAGGACAGAAGATGCTGTCTGCAGACAAGAATATTTACAACAAGAAAAAAAGCCAATTAAACCAAATCTTTACATTTTTACAGAAGGAAAAAGTTAGATTTGTATCCACAACAGAGTAAGTGTCTGCCTGCCGCCCTGCGTCACTGATACGTTACCTAAAACTTAACCTTTCCTGAGATGAACTCATTATTTGTCTATTGATTCAGCGCTGTGCAGAGATCTGGTACATTCTGTATTATGTCAGCCCATTGCCTCCATTCATGGAGACCAACATGTGAGGCTGCTGCCCAGACACATCTACATTCCTTACATTATTCCTCAAAAAAGCCGCCAAACCGGATTGCTGCAAATCATCGGCGCGGGTTCTGCTCTCCTAGGAGCGAATACTGCACAAAAGATATGATGAGGGTCTATAGCTGTATCCGCTCATCCTATACTGTACTCTACAAGCCAAATAAAATATCTATCTTTCTTTTATCTATCTATCTATCTATCTATCTACTACACTATTAGAAATTCTCGTTTTCGATTGAGAATCCGAGCGAAAATGCAGTAAAAAAAAATTTCTCCGCCCACCATGCTTGGCGCTTGGCCCTAGGAGCATGCTGGCATCACGAGAACAAAGTCTACACACATTGGCTGGATTATTCATGTGACCGCCAATTATAAGAACTAAGCTCCTGCTGCTTGTTATCAGATGTCATCTTGGACCTAGTGAGGGAGAGATCCTGGAGTAGGGACAGTGAGGAATTAGCTGATTGTGGGAAGGCAAGACCCCAAAACCGCTTCTTAGGGCTACTACAATACACAGCACACTATATATCGCTTAATAGACAGTGAATAGGCTGGCTACCTGTACATCAGGTGCTTAATCTGACAGACAGGTAGCTGCTGTTTATTGTGAACAATGACTTCACTGGATCTATTGGCTCCTACATTCTAATTGTTGCAGGACAAGTTAAAGGACAGATCTTAGAGTAGGGACAGTAAGGATTTTTACTTTATTTTAGGCAGGCAAGACTCCAAAAGCCCTTGTTAAGGTTACTACACAGCACAGCATAAAGCTTCATCCATACAGTGCATAGACTACCAGGACATCAGCTACTTATACAGACAGTTAGGCAGTGTATAATTCTCCTGTATACACGTGTTTTCCTATTTCATGTTACATTCAAATTTTCACAGAACACCTTATTACGCTCTGCGCAAGGTTTAAAATAATAATAATCGGCTACCTACCAACTACCGCCATATGTAAAAGTTTATAAACATACTGTTTACACCAATGTTGGCTTAGTTCAGTTCCTGTTACATACAAATTGTCACAGGACAGTTTATTGCGCTCTGTGCAAGGCTTAAAAAAAAAATCTGTTACATTTCGTCTGCAGCCATACGTAAATTTTTGGAGGGTGCGCCTCAAGGGCCTTAAACTCAATTTTTGGAGGGCTCACCTCAAGGGCCTTAAACTCAATTTTTAGAAGGCTCACCCTATTTTTTCTCACTGCTCCTCCGAGTCGATACTGATTAATTTTCATGCCTTCTGCCTTCCTTGGATTTAGTAGCTGTTTCGCAGGCAGGATGAGTCAGGTCAGTAGAGGCCACTCTATTGGGTGTTTTTTTAATCTTCAATTTTAAATTCAATCAAATTCAATTCAAATTTTAATTCCATTTTTTTTAATAAAAAGCAGCTAGAAAATGGATATATGTTGGGGTGCTGTCTCCCTGTTCTGAAGTACTGACCCCTCCTCCATCTCCAACTTTAACACTTGTCATGCCTGGGCCCTTTTTGCAACTTGGTGGTTCAGCACTTTCTTAAATGTACCCTAGTTTTTCAGGGCCTCTTTGGAGAACTGTATTGTAATTAATTCATCACTACCTCCAAGGATTTTTGGAGGGCTCACCTCACTCAAGGGCCTCAAATTCAATGTTTACATGGTTTCCATGAGACCCACACCCCTTTATATGTAGGATGTGTCTGACCACATCACAAACACACACACACACACACACACACACACAATGACAGTTAGCGGTGGGTGCTGTTTGATTACCCCCTTTCCATGCCATCTGTGGTTGTCATAGGCAACGTGATTTAAAGGGGGGCATGAAAACTTTTATTTTGCTTACTATTTGGCTTTCTGTCCATGTTAATTGAAAGGAAAGAAGGTTTCCTGGTGTATTATTCACTAGAGGTTATAGTGTGTTTGGAGTGTATGGTTGAGAAGCTGTGATAGTGGCGTAATACTATGACTTTGGCGTGTTAGATGCAGCCAGGCACGCTTCCCCTGCTGTCCTAGTTGCATTCCAGAGGTGTGTGCATCATTTCCTGAGGTGTCATTGTGGACTTGATGACCTCCAAGTGGTCGAATTTAGGTTTCCAAGAAACAAGCATGCATCTCCCATTGACTTCAAGGGGTTTTGATATTCAATCGAATTTTGAGCTTTCGAATATTTTACGTCTCGCTCATCTCTATTAGTAGTATCAGTATCACTTGCACAGTACACATTGCTTGTCCACTATATCTACTTCTCTGTCAGATCTATGATATAACAGACACCTACAAATTTCATGTTTTTTTTTTTCATATAAAGCAGAGGATCAGTTACACTAGGTAGATCGACATTTGTATCAGTAACTGGAGGACAGATATGATGCATATCCTCCCTATCCTTAGCTTTAAGGGAGACCAGATTCCCCATGACTGCACTCCCTGGCACCAGTAGTGGATTATAATAGGGGCGTTTCGGGCGGCGGCCCGTGGCCCTGAGCTCCTGGGGGGCCCATAACCACCCAAAAAGACTCATACTTTCAGTGGTGTACTGTCTCCTGGTTACACTTCCGCCATGATTTGCAAAAAAATTATTTTTTATGGCATTTTGCACAAATCAGGACATCATGACATTATCTGTCCTGTACTATGAACGCCAGGCTAGTGCTGCCATAGTTACAGTGGGGTGGGGGGGCCCAGGCTTGGTGAACAGCCCGGGGCCTATGGTAAAGTTAATCCGCCCCTGCCTGGCACGCACAGCATTTCTGGAGGTAACTTCTCATAGTCTATGCATTATACATATATAACACGGACAGCATTTGCTTCTGTGATTTATGTATGAATATTGCCTGCAGCCAAGAGGCGATCAAAAAGTTCTCAGTCCCTATAGAAATACAACAGTCCCTGTGCTAAAAATGTGGTGGGACCAGTTTAGTGTCTCTGGGTGCAGCACAGACTTGTAATAACAAAGTGCAGTCAATATATCGGCTGCTTATATAGATGGTATCTTCTGCTTCAGGCGAATATCTGCTCTTCAACACAAGTATTAATATCTTTATAGCAGTCAAAACTTTGTGCTAACTATGCAGAGCGCCAAACCTCCTGTGCAGTTATAGATTCTAGTATCATCGCATATCTTACTTTCATGCAGGGGGTTTGGAGCTGTGTATCAGAAAAACTGACTGCTATACGGATATATGATGTTATAGTTGCACAAAAAATAGCCAATTCCCACCATTTGTACAGTTTTTCAGACTTTTAAATAACTGTTTTTGGCACTTTAGCTCAGGTACATATAGTAACTTTTGTAATATATCTTATCAGAGAAAAATACCTCTTTCTCACCTTATCAGGCTCTTTTGCTGTTCTCGGTCAACTCATCATTTACTTTAGTAGTCCATCTTTCAGCTCACTGAGGGATCATGTTACATGCTGTCCATAGAAGCCTCTGGAGATAGGAAGAGATTCAGAAGCAGACAGACTGCAGGGAGACTAACAAGGCTTATAATGTGTGTAATAAATCTCACCACAGTGCTAAATTCATAGAATAGTCTGCTCAGTACTGTTCTATAATGTTGTCCTTGCTGCTGCGGCTACTTTTGTGGGGGTGTTATAGACATATAGGTGAACAGGTTTTCCTTCTGTGTGTAGGAGACCTCATAGCAGCTAGCCTCCACCCACCAGCTCAGGGACAACTGAAAATTAGAGATGGAGCTAGCAGAGGGGAAAACTGGTGACAAAAGCCACATAAGTTATATAAATATAATGGCGACATAATGCTACTGATTTTTTTTTTTTATGAAATAAAAGGTATTCTTTAAAGGACAAGTGCCATGAAAAACTTTTTCCCAGTAATTGAAGCACATTACAAAGTTATATAACTCTGTAATATGCTTCAATCATCTATCTGCCTCCCTTCCCTGTCTTTTCCCCCCTCCACCCCCCACCAGGAAGTGTCCTGACTCACACAGACCTGATTACTGTCGTCACCGTCACCAAGCTCTTCTCTCAGCTCCTTCTCCTGTTACACTAGCCTCCCCCCTCCCCTGCCTTGTCAGGTGACAGGCTTGCTCAGCTCCCATTGGCTGAACAACTGCAAGCCATCACTTGTCACATATCACTTGCTTATCTTCCCTCTGACTGACTCCTGCACATAGGCAGCTCCCCCCTCCCCTCATACCCTCTCTCCTGCTGCCGTGGACTCAGTGAAGGAGTCATGTCACTAGAGAAGATAAGCTGAGCAAGCAGAGTCACCTGACAAGGAGGGGAGGGGGAGGCTGGTGTAACAGGAGCTAGAGCAGCCCTCCTGCTGATGATCCTCACAAGAAGGAGCTGCCTGGTGACGACAGTAATCAGGTCTGTGTGAGTCAGGACACTTCCTGGTGGGGGGTGGAGGGGGGAAAAGACAGAGAAGGGAGGCAGATAGGTGATTGAAGCACATTACAGAGTTATATAACTTTGTAATGTGCTTCAATTACTGGGAAAAAGTTTTTCATGGCACTTGTCCTTTAAAGGGACTGGCCAATTTATAGTATAATTGCTCATTGTATAGTATTAGTAACTGTACACACAGCACTCACTGACAGCAGCTCCCTGTGTACCTCATAGATCTAAAATCCGACTCACCTCCTCCAGGCTGTGCCGTCTTGCTCTGTGGTGAGTCTGTCCATAAGATGGCCAACATTGAGGAGCATGTGACCATGCCCCGCCCCCTGTGTCCTCCACTGAGCCTGTATATGCCTATGGAGGACACAGGGGGCGGGGCATAGTCACATGCTCCTCCATGTCGGCCATCTTATGGACAGACACCACAGAGCAGGACAGCTCAGCCTGAAGGAGGGGAGTCTGAATTTAGCTCTATGAGGTACACAGGGAGCTGCTGTCAGTATACACAGTAGGTACACTTACTAATACTATACACTGAGCAATTTTAATATACAGTAGCCATCCCCATGCCATTAAGTTGATACAATGTGTGAGTATGCTATAAGGCTGTATCCACATTTTCCAGGCAGCCCTAAGGCTGCATCCATCTTCTCCACCGGGAGTTAGATTCCGAGCATTCCTGGTTTCTCGAACCTAAATTTTCCTTATCTCCACTCATTACCAATGTGCAGGGTGAATTTGGTAAAATTCACCGTAATCTTCCCTTCAAGGCAATACCATTACTAAGGTTTCGGATTTAAGTAGTGATCATAGGATTGATGGAGAATCTTCTGGCACCTGAAGGCGTGAATTATTTGCTCTTTAACCTTAAGGTTTGTCTGTTGAAGGACATATTGTAAAGTGACATATCTGTGTCAAGTGACTGTAGAGAAGGTAAAGTCATCCGGCAGAAATGCTGAGCAGTGGATGATGTTGTCTTTTTCGCAACCAAAACCAAGACCAAGTATACCAAGAATGATATCAGATAAACTTTGGATCTCAACAGTATTCAAGCTATGTGACCCCACCTGAATCATAGTCTGTGGGGCAATAAGGGCCTTCTTATTATTTGGGAATTCTCCCCACCTTGCCATGCCCTCTGCCTGCCCTTTATACGAAGGAGGCTGCGCCTGATGAATGTTAAATCGCAGGTTTTGCGCAGAGAGGCCGCTCCACCTAAAAATTTGTAAATATTTCTAAGGTAAACACAGTGGCGACACTCACCTTCCTTCTATTGATGCTTTATTCAGGCAAAAAAGGAGGGCACAATTATGCATGAGGGCACGATTATCAACAAAGCAAGCAATGGCTGTTTCACATAAGATCGCTTTTTCCGGTGTCGTTGTTAATGTATGTTCGTGCCCTGCTTTTTTGCCTGGATGAAGAAGGAGGCTGGTGAGTGCCACCGCTGTGTTTATCTTTAAAGAAGTCCGGGAAGAGGTATTTTTTAACAAGAGGGGGAGGATAAAAGAAATAACATGGTCTTACCTCTCCTGCTCCAGTGCTGGTGGCTGCGTAGAGCCGCCGTGGTCCCCGGGTCACTGGTCGCTTCTTAGTCTGAGCCGGGACCTGAGGTAAGAGCTTGTTATTTCTTGTTAAAAAAAAATCTTTGTCCGGACTTCTCCTTCAAAATAGATTTGCAAAGCACCCTTGGTTTGGTGCGTGTACTCCAATTGAGGGTAATTGTGAGGTTCGAAGCCAGAGTGAGTTGCTGGTGCATCTGGATCATCTTTTGGCTATGTTCACACAACGTTTTTTTAGCTCCGTTTAAAATGACGTCCATCATTTTAAGTCTTAAATAACGGACATCATTTAGCTGGCTGGCCTCCCCTCGGCTGTGACGGCTGTTGGTACATTATTCTAGTTTGGGGTTACTAATTGGCCTTTGGATGTGGCTTAATTGAAAAGTCTATTGAATTTAATAGAAAAAACAGAGAAAGAACGGTGACAAAAAAAAACTGTGTGAACAACTAATAAAAAATGTCCACTGTTTGCAAAAGACGTCCGAAAATAATGATCATGTTCATTATTTTGACGTCTGCGATAAAAACGTCCGTTATTTAATACATTGTGTGCATTGGACGTCCGTCTTCCCATTGACCTCAATGCATTGCCATTGCAGTCAGTTAAATCGCGTAAAACGTACTTTTTAAAATATCAAAATCCTCCGCCTTTTCTCTATTTTTGGCGTTGTGTGAACATAGCCTTTACTTGTATATATATCCAAGTATTCGTCAGGTGCTGGGATGATAAATCTCCCCCTAAGGCCATGTTCACACGGCATGAGACCGGCTGTTCCGCAGTGCTGCAGTACCGGCCAGATTATCTTTATGGCCGTAGAGCTGGAGCCGCTCACCTTATAGTGTGCGCTGACAGGGTTTCCTACGACTGCTATTCACTGAATAGTGGCCGCAGAAAACTGACATGTCAGTTCTTTGCAGCGCCGCATGGGATCCCGGCCGGAGCGTATACTATGTGTATACGCTTCGACCCGGATCCCATAGAAGTACATGCAGGGTGTCTTGGCGTACAAAGTACGGCCGTTGTTGCCGATTGCAACAACAGCCGTACTTTTACGCTGTGTGAGCATAGCCTAATGGTGCGTTTAAACAGAGAGATTTATCTGACAGATTTTTGTCAGCCAAAGCCAGGAATGGATTTGGAAAGAGGAGAAACCTCAATTTTTCCTTTATGACCTGTTCCCTGTTCATAATCTGTTCCTGGCTTTGGCTTAAAAAATCTGTCAGATAAATCTCTCTGTGCAAACGCACCATAAGAGTAAGATTGGTGGAAGTTTGATTGCCACTACACCCATCAATAAGCATATTGAAGGGGCTGCGGTGTTCTTGCTTCCCTAGGTGAGTAGGAGCTAAGAGCCCTTTTACACAGGCCGATGTAGCGCCGTAAGATCAGCATTTTTTTTTTTACAGAGCCTTCTAGTTGGTCGGCTGATGGCTGGTAGAGATGAGGGCAATTTAAGCTGGGATGTAGGGATGTATCCAACTTCTTTAGCCTCTGGTATTCAAACACCAAATGATCGGACTCGAGCATGCTCATCTCTAATCGCTAACGCTTTTACAGGGGGCGATTATTGTCAGTCCCTAAGATTTTTTTTTTATTATTCATCCTAGATATGGAAATTATTAAGAGGAACCGTATGAAAAAAAAATGCAGGACCTGATCACTAGATGGTATTGCATTGATAAAATGTGTCGCCCCGTGGCAGTCTAACCCCAGAATACCAAACCAAATACCAAGAACCGATAAATAACTACAAACTGTTAACAATTAAAATTCAATTATTATTTCTTGGAATCTGTATTGTATAATCGAACTACATGCTCGAAAGGTTCTCACCTTACAGAGATGAAGCGCGTATGGCAGCCTGCAGGACTGGATTTAATAACCATACACATCAATGTCTTCTATAGATTTAGGCTGCACGTCTGTCAATCTAGTTCGAACATATGAGCCGAGTGTTGTCGTCTGTAGTAAACAATAGATATGACAAGACGCTACAAGAAATGTCACCGTAACGTCACTATACTGAGATAGAAGACATCAGAGTGGCTATTATTACTGAATCGGTGAAGGGCAAAGGAAGGCATGGCAAGCTGTAAAAATGACGATCTCAATTTGGCATGGGTGCGACACTATGTCAACCTCTTTATTTAGCACAGGTGAATTTTTTTAGCTAGGACTGGTTACCTTACATAATCATTATTGCCTCCTTCAAGTCTAAAAATAACATTATTTCGCAAATTTGGAACTGGATGGATGGTTTCACAACAAATGCTTAGTGATACTAGACGGTCTCACTAGATGAAAAGGCAGATTTTCCCAAAGTGGGCTTTATCTACTATGGATAGTAAAAGAACGTATAGTGGAGAAACTTCGGGGAGATTTATCAAACATGGTGTAAAGTGAAACTGGCTCAGTCGCCCCTGGCAACCAATCAGATTCCACTTTTCATTCCTCACAGACTCTTTGGAAAATGGAAGGTGGAATCTGATTGGTCAACTGAGCCAGTTCTACTTTACACCATGTTTGATAAATTTCCCCCTTCATCTTAAAGGGGTTATCCAGCGCTACAAAAACATGGCCACTTTTCCCCCTACTGTTGTCTCCAGTTCAGGTGTGGTTTGCAATTAATCTCTATTTACTTCAATGGAACTGAGTTTCAAAACCCCACCCAAACTTGAGACAACAGTAGGGGGAAAGTGGCCATGATTTTGTAGCACTGGATAACCCTTTTAAGTCCAGGACCATCTCTAGGAGAACTAGGATCAGTAAAGGACCATCAGCTTAGCACAGGGGGGGAGCATGGGCAAGTTAAAGGGGTTATCCAGCTCTACAAAAACATGGCCACTTTCTTCTAGAGACAGCACCACTCTTGGTGTGGTTTGCCATTAAGCTCCATTCACTTCAATAAAACTGAGTAACAAAAGAGTGTTGCTGTCTTTAGAAGAAAGTGGCCATGTTTTTGTAGAGCTGAATAACTTGGAGTCCTTGGAGTCTTCAGTAGGTGATAATTTTTAATGGCTAACTAGTACATCAAGACATAAGTTTCTTCATCGGGTATGGTTTATCACAATATCGGAAGCTCTAAAAGCATTAATGATCTACCCCCCCCCCAGGTTTGTGATAACAATGTGACTTCTAGGGGTCGAGGATACGTAAAGTAGTGTAATGTAGACCGACATAAATCTATGGAACACATTCTTTCCTGTCCTGAGTTCTGAAAGGTTGTCAGGAGCTGGTACTCCCAGACTCTGTGTTACCTACGTAAAGACCCCAGTTGGACATCCTTACATAGTGACCCTTAGTAGGACATTTAGTGCTTACAATATAGTAGACCCCACTTTGTTCACAGCAGGTGAAGGAGCTTGGGATTTTGTAGTCTTGATGAGGGTTGAGAATCTTTATTGTCTATCGTTGCCGGGAAATGTTAATGTTCATGAAGACTTTGAGCTTTTTACGATGTAGTTTCTGCCCTCAACACAGAAGACGAAGGACTAGAGATATTAATGTTTAACAATCAGGGTTCTATAATATTGTAGGTAGCTTCCATGTAACGCCCCCAGTGACTCCAGATGTGTAACCAATATTACTAATCCTACTTCTATAACGGCCCCTACCATCTCCATTACTTCTGTACCCTAGCTCACTAAATCTAAGGGAACATCCAGTATTGGCTTCCTTCTTTGCCAAGGTACGATGACCTTTTGCTTACTTCCAGGACATGTTTTTCGAACACTTGATATTTAATATACCAAATCTGCAAATATCAAGTATTAGAATAACGTGTCCTGGATGACAAATATGTATTTGTCTAATTCTCAATAATTATTTGTTCCCTCTTACAGATTCCAGATCTGTCGACGCATCTCGCTCTCTTAACTTCCGATACTGCAGCATAATTTCGACTTTGTCACTTAGCAGCCCATATACCAGCTCTTGTTTGTGAAATGGAAACAGTGATTCAAAAAATTGCTGAGAAAATGTCCATTAAGGAATTATAGAAGTGACGTCTACTCCAGCACCCACGAAGTCCGGGGATTTGCAGCTGTCATAGCACCGGCCCCGCTTTATTACAGTAAATAAGTCTGAGGGACATTAAAGTTAAAAAAACACGCTGCCAAAAAAGACATCTTCTGTATCCTTCATACCATTTTGTATAAAGTTGAAGATATTTTCTAAAGTCTTATATTGTTCCGTTCTATATTTGCCTATATCCCCCCCCCCCCACACACACACACACATTTCTTTTAGAAAAGGGACCAGGCTTAAAGGAGAAGTCCGAGCAGGGAGATTTTTTTCAAAAGTGCTGGGGAGGGATAGGAAGAAAAAAACAACATGCACTTACCTCCCTCACTCTAGTGCTGGTGCCCACATACCGCCACTCCGGTCCCCTAGTCCCCAGCAGCTTCCTGTTTTGAGAAAATACCTGGGACGTGACATTGCAGGCCTGCTCAGCCAGTCAGCAGCAGAGGCGGGACCCCACTTCAGCCGCTGAGTGGCTGAGCGGTCCTGGAACGTCACGTGCCAGGTCTCCTCTCAAACCAGGAAGCGGCCAGGGACCGGAGCGGCAGTATGCGGGCACCTACCCTGGCGCCGGGGAGGTAAGTACACATTGTTTTTTCATCCTCCCCAGCACTTTTGAAAAAAATGTCACTACCCGGACTTCTCCTTTAATCTGCTTTTCTCTGTCTTGGGTTACATTCCGTACCATAAAATTAAAATATAGAAATTGGAAATGATTCTTTAATAATCGTTAGCTGACGACGTTGGTCTTTTAAACTCAATGGGCCCATTGGGAGTACAACATAGTGTATGTCAACAACCTTTTTTGGTTACTGACACATATAAAATTAGCTTATGACAATGTTACTGCGTTTGCATGAGATCCCTGAGCCACAGTGTGCAAGTGCACTGGTCCCCTTTCCCACCCTGTACAGTTTGCTAAATGCTGAGTACATGACCGACAATGTGTACACATAGCCAGTTAAAACCCTATCAAAACTAAGCAACTATTTGGCATCACTGGCTTGCTATCAGGCATTTGGCAGTGCTGGCTTACTGTTAGGCATTCGGCATTGCTGGCTTACTGTTAGGCATTCAGCATTGCTGGCTTACTGTTAGGCATTCAGCATTGCTTGCTTAATACTGTTCTGCATGAGTCTGTCCGGCCTGTCAGAATTAAACTGGGTTCTTCATGCCAGCATGAAATTTCCCCTCCTTAGTGCAACCCCAATAGTACAGCTGTCTCTCTGGCTCCAGGGCAGACAACTTTATCTGGAAAAGCAGTCCAGCCAGAAAGAAGTAAGTTGCTTTTTGTGTCACTGGCTTACGTCTAAAGACTTGCTGGTCACTCATTCAGACTGGTACTATATGTTAAAGGAGCAGCAAGTCTTTTCTCTGTTTTCATGGTGCCCTAATATAACAGCATATGGTAGTGCACCACAAAAAAGTACTTAGGAGGAGCAGGGACCCCTGTCAATGAAAAGTGTCCCTGCTCCTTGCTAAGCTCAATATACTAATAGCATAGTACATTTTGTGTCCGATGTAGTATGCCAACCATAAAGTCGTTGCCGGCTACATCTTTATGGGAACATAACAAAGACTTCTCGCTATTGCACCTGACATGAAACTATGTTAAATATATTAGGAACTTGTTCCAGTCTTACCAATACCCTCTTATATAGGAAAGAAGTGTGAAAACATAAAGAAATATTTATGGTGCTATGTTATAAAAAGATTCTCTCTTAAAAAAAAAAAGAACAAGAACAATGAAAACAGTGCCACACCTGTCCGCAGGCTGTGTATGGAGTTGCAGCTCTGTCCCGGTCCATTGACATGACCTGCAATACCAGACACACCCCACGGTGGTAAATCAACAATGATGTTCAGCTACAGCAATGTTCTAGAGCATCTACTAAATGTTCTTTCTTAAAGGCGGAGGCAGATGCCGCATAATCCCGACACCTACAGGATAATGCCTTTCAATGCTTGACTGTATAAACTCAAGTGAAAGTGTCCCTATGAATGTTTCCTTGTAATACGCTATGATGTCCTCCCTCCCTTTGAGACATGACTGATAATTCTGTACCCAAAGCAATGCGATGCGTAAGAGAACATATGCCACCACACCCCATGGTGTAACACGGCTCCGCGAGCTCCATGCCAGGAAACTCTGATATAGGACATATGTACTGGACGTAGCTCCACGTCAGGCTAATACAACTAATATGTAAGAGACATGAAGAACTGCTGAGAGGCCCTGGCATGAGATTACTCCTACTCAGAACAGGAGCTATGTGCCCTATAGGCACATATCCTAATATATCCTGCCTTACCTCCATACAGCCTGAGGCTTTCACACACTTTCTAAGCAGTTTCCCCATAAATAGATTTTGGCCCTGAATCCATTTGTCATTAGTCACATATTCGGCAGGTTACTTGTATATACAGTCATGCTAAGGTCCTTACTCATTTATAAGTTATTCCGGGAAGCAGCTCTGGGTATAGCACTGATCTAACCCCATTCCTAGTTTATTCCTTTTCCGCCCTGTACATGTCCTGTACACACCTATAACGGTGATCGTTCTCAGTAGTGAATAGAAAGCTAATGTTACAGTGTAAAATAACACTACTGTAAATAAGGCATCCCCCTGAAAAAAAGGCTTCCCCAAAAAATAAGGCATCGCCCAAAACTAAGGCATCCTCTAAAAATAAGGCATCCCTCGAAAGTAAGACCCCTGCCGCCAGACTCTGCTACCATGCCGCTACCTTCTGCCACCCTCCACCACCAGCCCCTCATTGCCCTTTACCACTAGTGCCGCAGGCATACTGATGGTCCATGGCCCCCACGCCCTGCAGTACGCCCGAGGAGCTGTGTGTCGGGGGGGAGGGGTAAAATAAGACGTCCCCTGAAAATAAGACATAGTGCATCCTTGGGAGCAAAATTTAATATAAGACAGTGTCTTATTTTTGGGGAAACATGGTATCTAACAGGTTATCTGACATGACATGTCAATTCTTTGGTCGGAAAGCGGATCTGTGTTGGAACATTCCGCGTATTAATTCCAACGTGTGAACAATAGAGCGAAAATCCCATTAAACACAACGGGACATTGCTCTGTACGTATTTTACAGGCAGAATTTCAAGCGGAATGCGTAAAATTCCGCTTTTAAAATGAACTTGAAATTCCTCACTTATTTCTTAGTGTGAACATCTCCTTACAAACTACTAGGTGAGGGAAAGGAGAGGAGTCATTGCTGGTTGTTTCCTTGTCTGAAGAGATGGGTTTTCAGGTGGGCCTTAAAGGTCTTGATGGTGGATTAGAGCCAGATGTGTTATGGGTAGTAGGTTCTGTCCAGAGGACAGTAGGGCATGTAGGATATAAGCATGCCCAATCTAGTTGTGAAAAATGTCTAAGAGCCGGTGTCTGGCAGCGTCTTTCTCCCCTCTCTGCGCTCTCAGTATATAAGGGGGATTGGAAGAGTTTGTCTTATGGGCATTTTCAAGGCAGAATTCTAAGCCTGTAGATTCAAGGAGGATCTGGTGCAAACGTGTAAAAGAAGGAATAAAGTTGTTATCCAGGCTTACAAAAACATGGCGGCTTCCTCCAGAAGTATCACCACTAGAGATGAGTGAACCGGGTTCGGGTTTGAGTCCATCCGAACCCGAACGATCGGCATTTGTTTAGCGGGGGCTGCTGAACTTGGATAAAGCTCTAAGGTTGTCTGGAAAACATGGATACAGCCAATGACTATATCCATGTTTTCCACATAGCCTTAGGGCTTTATCCAGGTTCAGCAGCCACCGCTAATCAAATGCCGATCGTTCGGGTTCGGATGGACTGCTCCTGCTCAGCAAGAATGGAGCTGTGTTCTTTCTAATACTGAATAGCCTTTTTTTTAGCCCATTCTCATTCTTTGACGCTTATCTCTATCATTTACGGACAAAAAGAGAAGTAACAAGTCAAGTATTTCTATGGTGGATTGCTTTCAGAACGGAAATTTTCCATTGCATGTGATCTGGGTTATGTAAACCTCATTCACATACAGTACATGCGGACTGTTGACTGATCTCTCATTGATCTTCAGCAAGGAATTCTCTCTGAAATTTGCAGTGAAAAAACGTGAAGACGTCTTAAGAGAGTGCTGACGTCTGTGATAGTACCACCCTTGATAAAGCAATACACAAAACGCGCATTGAGTGAGTAGTGTGGTGGCCACTGTACTAAGGACATGATATATGGGTAACGTGTATTAGTTTCTTTTGTCATTCATGTGATTTTTTTCCACTGTGAGTTCTGTGCCCAGTGCCCAGTACTTGTGTATGTAAATTACTTTTGGTAATTCCTTTTTAACCTTTGTGGTTTTACTATGTAACGTAATTTACTTCCACCCACTTTTTGTTGGGGATCTGTATATGTTTCTGCTCCTACTATGTCAATTTTATTACTATGTAAATGATTTTATATATTTGGTATACTGTATGCTTAATAAAAGATAATAATTGTTTATACCTGGTCCTGCATTTTTTTGGGGGGGTTTTCTCCCCCTTTTTTGGTTTGGATAGCATCAACACAGGTAACACCAATGCAGAAAGCAAAAAAAGAAATGGTGCAGCACTCATCCAGTTTTTTTCAATGCGGTGAATTTATTGTGCTCAAATGGTCATAGCCAACCTGCTGTGATTTGTTTGTATCCATGACCATGTGAGCACAATAAATTTACTGCATTGAAAAAAACGGATGAGTGCCGCATCATCTCTTCTTTTGCTTTCTGCATTGGTGTTTCAAGACTGTTGGCAGTGCTGAGCACCATCCAGGTGTGTCCGGTGTTCAGGCGGAATTTCTCCAGAGTGCAGTGAATCCACTCACCCCAAGAAAGATTCAGCTGATTACGGGTGGGTGCCGAGGTACGCTTTTTTTTAACTGTCAACACAGGTAATGTCACTCCTCAGCTTCTGTCTGCGCCATTCTGAGCTAGTTTTACGGAAGAGGAGGCACAGGGGAACAGGGTAATAATTATAACTTTACCTGGACTGACAAACTAATATCTATGGGGGCCTCCTATCTCTTCTCCCATGGCAAGTCAGGATCTGGTTTGTTGGTTTTCAGTTGTTGATCCTTTTCTTATTGGAGATAACCAGATCCTTCACCATCTAATACAACTCATATGTAAGGAACATGAAGAATTGCTAAGATGCTACGGTGAACTCGCCATGACCTGCTTAAGATTTTAGGGTAGTGACAAAGAGATTCCTCAGCAGAAAGACGGCACTCAGTGGAGCGGTCCTGCTCGATGTGGGATTGTACAGCAATATGTAGAGTAGAAAAGAGCCTGACACTCACCAATATGTTTCGCTCTTTTATCCAATACAAATGCAGCAATGTTACAATAAGTATGCGTTCTTCTTGGTGTCCAAGCTGATGAAGCTCTGGTCCGTTGAAATATGTACTTATTGTAACATTGATGCATTTGCACTGAATAAAAGAATAAAACATAGTGGTGAGTGCTAAACTCTTCTCTACTCTCTACATATTGCTGGATTATCCCACCTCAAGCAGCACAGATCTATGGAGTGCCATCTATCTCCTTCTACTATGTTACCTATTGGATTATGAACCCATTTAACTACACTGATGTCCACCACTCTGTTATTTGATGATGCTGAAACTGCCAGGACCTCACCCAATGACATCCACATCCTATAGATCCCCCCAAGGGAATTCAACAACTTTTCTGTATGTATGTACAGTCATGCTAAAGTCCTTACTCATTTATAAGTTATTGATCTAACCCTATTCCAGTTTTATTTATTTTCCGCCCTGTACCTGTCCTGTATACACTATACTGTACTGGTGATCGTTCTCAGTAGTGAATATAATGCTAATGTGTAGACTGACACTGTATACTGGATATGGATCAACCAAATATAAAAAAAATAGAAAAGGCTGCAAACCCCATCCCCTCCTTAATTTTCAGGACATGTAATAACCCCCCTCCAACCTGTGTTTTGGCACTTTATATATGATGTCAGAGTTGACAAGGTACATACAGCTCTGACATCATAGTGCCAAGGTGCTCTGGTCTTCAGATAATTATCAAAATGCTATAATCTAGGACCTAATGCTACGTTTACACAGAGCGATAATTGATCGTTTAACGATTTTGAAGCAACGATTTGGTTTTATAATGATCAGCGTTTAGACGAATAAATCGTTAGAAAAATCGTAAGCAAATTCGTAAGAAAAATCGTTAATGCGATCGTTTTTAAGATCGTTTAAGCCCATCTTTTACATAGGATGAATCTTTGAAAGACTGTTTACACGAAGCGATCTGCGAATTTTTAGCGAACGACGAACAATGATTTGAGAAGATGTTGAAAGATCAAAATGAAAGATCGTTTGCTGTGTTTACACAGAACGATTATCGCTCAAAAGCGATCGTTATTGCGAAAATTCGAGCGATAATCGTTCCGTGTAAACGCAGCATAAGACTTGGCTGGGTGACCCAGGTTAGTATCCACCCACAATCTTTACTTCTGTGAAGAGATCCATTTTTCTAATACTGAACTAAAAATCTAAATAATAGATAAAATAATGCCTGCCCCCACCACTAGGGGAGCTCAGGAGCTACAGTAACTATAAAGTATGCTACACCTACGGCTGCAGACCGAATGTATCATTTATCTCCAGGTTTATGTCAAGGACTTGCAGTTCTGTATATATAGTAAAACTGCTCAGCAATGTATACTGCGCACTAAAACATGTGAATAAAATGTGATGAATGACTTTAAAGAAGCATTCCTATCTGTCAGAATGATCCTACATCCACAGGAGATTGTGGGGGTCTGACCTTTTTGGTCCCAACTGCCGCTCCATTCATTCTCTATGGAAGCTTCTGGAAATAAACACTGTACTTGGCTGTTAGCTTAGAGGGGTGTGATAAAACCGAAAGTTCTATTGACTTGTTCAAGTACCACAGGAATCTACTTAACAATTGCTATGTCATGAAACACGGTGAGTAGTCTGCCAATACTGATTTTCTGATGATCTGGTGGCTTATCTGTACAGCTGTGCTACCCAACCCTTCTCTGTGCCGTACACCTTAAAGGGGTATTCCCATCTCAACCAATACAGTATATATACACTATGGGGGAGATTTATCAAAGGGGTGTAAAGCAGAATTGGCTCAACTGCCCCTAGCAACCAATCAGATTCCACTTTTCATTTCTTACGGATTGGGTAGCTCAGCTGTGTGGTGAGTCGGCTACTGGTGGTGGTTAGCCTTGTTAAGAGCTCGGACAGAGATGTTATATTGTTGTGATGCCAGTACTAGTCCAGCACACAGGTGTGATGTTGATACCTGCTTTTGTATATGACCGGTTGTATTCCCCAAAATGGTTGGTAACCTTCCGCGTTGTTGTGGGTCCCTTGGGCTCTTGACTCGGCAACCCTGAGTGGCAACTGACCCACCCGGGATGTCGGTACCGCCACCCACAGAAGGGGAAATATACTCAAGGTGTGCGGTGATTTGTGTACATGTGCAGGTGCGAATAGAGATAGACAGAGTCCTGTGCGTTCATATAAAAAAAATAACTTTACTGTAAGGCTTTGCAGGATAACAGTATACGTTTCACAAGGAATAGTCTTTACACAGTCTGAACTTAGTGCTTGAGGTAGGTGCTTGAGAGAAGTTGAAGAAGTAGCTGTGGTAGTGCTTTAGAGAGTAGAGAGTAGAAAAAAAGAGTTTGCCAGAGGAGCCCCAACTCAGTGTAACCTTGTACTGTGCCGGAACCTTGATAGATCTCTTTAGTGAAGTGATACTCGTACTCACGTTTAGACAATGTCTGACTGCCTTCTACCCTCTGGTATCGTAGAACCCGTCCCAGTAGGATAGCACGCGCTCCAGCCGTGGTTATCTGGGTGTAGCTAGGTGTCCAAGGTGTCCCAGTTACCTGTACTGCGCAGTAGAATATGTAGACCTTTATATAATGGTAGCTTTGTCCTACTGAGGTCAGTTCCTCTTGCTTCAGGATACTTCCCTGCACTTTTTAGACATGTTCCTGGCGTGGGCTAGGGTGCTCCTTGGTGGCCACTCAGCTATATTAGTGCTTAGCTCTGGAAATTGAAAGTGGTAGAGTTTATAGAAGAAGTCGTTAGCTTTAGCTGCATCTGTTCACTCTGGTAGCTGCACTCAACTCAACTGACTCACTTCCTCCCATACGGAGCTAACTCCTCCTACAGGGTTGAGTATGTAGAGTAATGCTGGGTTTACACGGAACGATCATTCGCCCAATCGATCGTTTAACGATTTTGAAGCAACAATTTGGTTTTTATAACGATCAGCGTTTATGGTGCCTTTACACAGAAAGATTTATCTGACAGATTTTGGAAGCCAAAGGCAGGAATGGATTTGAAAAGAGGAGAAATCTCAATCTTTCCTTTATGACCCGTTCCCTGTTTATAGTCTGTTCCTGGCTTTGGCTTCTAAGATCTGTCAGATCTTTCTGTGTAAACGCACCATTAGACAAATAAATCGTTAGAAAAATCGTAAGAAAATTCGTAAGAAAGATCGTTAATGCGATCGTTTTTAAGCCCAGCGAATTTTTAGCGAACGATGGACGATTTGAGAACATGTTGAAAGATCAAAATAAACGATTTTTCGCTCATCGCTTGATCGTTTGCTGTGTTTACATTGAACGATTATCGCTCAAATGCGATCGTTATTGCGAAAATTCGAACGATAATCATTCCGTGTAAACGCAGCATAAGAATAGAGAGGATAGGTTGGAAAAGAGAGAGCACCTCCTAGTGTTCAGCACACAACACATCATATACATATAAACATTAACCCATTACCTTATTCAGCTGTGCCTAGAAATAACAATATGTAAGCATATAAGAAATACTGACACCCAGTGGGGAAACTTAATACTTTATCCACCACATTGTTTAACCTGAAAGAAAAGCTTTACGACTGGTGCACAGGAGAAAACACTAGCAGTGGGACACCTCAGCTGTATGGATAAGCCGAATCATCAGAAAACCAGTATTGGCAGACTACCTTGTTTCATGATGTAGCAATTGTTCAGTAGATTCCTGTGCTACTTTACCAAGTCAATAGCACTTTTGGTTTTATCACACCCCTCTAAGCTAATAAGGGAAATTTCTGGCGGATCACTGGAGAAGTTGCTGCATTTTTGTGGCTCCGAGGAACAGAACGGATCCTTTTAGCTTGTAGCTTGTCAGGTTGAGGACATCCTCAGACTTTGCTGGCCTTGTGGTCTCACTATTGTATCTTCAGTTACACTTAGGCTGCTGTTCTCTCCTTTACTTCTACACATAAGATAATATTGTGTCGTTGTGTCGTGTAAAGCCACACAACACTAGTCACCTTTTTATTTGCTTGTGGTCCAGTGGTTCCAGGAGGGGAATTAGTTAAGACCGCCATGTGAGATCCCCCAAAACGTATCCTTTTTTTTTTTTAGCTACACACAATTGGTTCACAGATAACAGAAAGGACTCAAATATGACTTTTTATCAGTGCTTACTTCACTGCTTTGAGCACTTTCACTGGCAGCCGGCAGTGTTATCTTTGGCTGGTCTCCCTGAGATCAGCGATCTGTTTCTCTTATGGCTCTACTAGGCATTGCTCCCATCTAGCCAGAATCCTGCTCCACACTGATGAGGGGCAACACCCCGAAACAGCTGTATGTGGATGGTTACCTGGCCTTGGTTTTTTCCTTGTCATTACATTGAGTTATAGGGCCACTTAATATGGTGGTTTTGGTGGTTTCCTTACAGGAGCCAACCCCTTGGCTGGGTCCTTCCCGGAGGGATATCTGGCTAGTCCTGTGTTTCGAGACTCTTTGATGAGGCTCCACGGGGGTCTTCTTTTGCATATTTATGTTTCCCAGGGGGCAATGCGCCTAGGACTTCACTGCATTGAGCGCTTTCACTAGCAGCCGGCAGTGTTGTCGTTTGGCTGGTCTCCCTGAGGTCAGCGATCTGTTTCACTTTTTATCAGTGTCTGTTGTCTCAACTATAGAAACCCACTATAGAATAAACATAAAGAGTTATAGGCATACTCCATACAAAATAGTACCTTGTTGCTTCCGAAAATAAGGCACATGCCACTACCCACTGCCTCCCTTCCCTTGGCCTCCTTCACCCCTGGTGCCCCATGCATACTGCTGGTCCATGGACCCCGCGCCCTGCAGCATGCCCTAAGAGCTGTTTGCCTTGGGGGGGGGGGGGGGGGGGATAAGAAATAGCACATCTTTGGTAACAAAAATTAATATAAGACACTGTTATTTTTGGGATAACAGGGTATCTATGTATTCATATTTGATATACAAACATGTTTAACTTGTAAAAACAAAGTCTAGAATGTAAATGTAGCTAAAATGTAAAATGGGGGTGGGGGCGGGCGGTGAGTGAAGCTCAGGGCGTTGTTACACCAACAGATTATTTGACAGATTTTTTTGAGTCAAAGCCATGAATGGACTATACACAGAGAACAGGTAAAGTAAAGACTGAGATTTCTCCTCTTTTCAATTCCATTCCTGGTTTTGGCTTTAAAAAATCTGTCAGATTTACTATTGGTGTAATAGGGCCCTTAGTATGTCTGTGTAACGTCACTAGCGATGGTAGTAACCGCACCAGGGATCGGAGTCTAAGGGGCCGCTGGTTTTCACCAGAGCCCGCCGCAAAGCGGGATGGACTTGCTGCGGCAGGCGACCCCCAGGTCGCTACCCCTGGCTTGGTTGCTAGTGACAGCAGGCGAGACGTGGCAGGAGCAGTAGGCAGGAGATAGTGCAGGCAGAGGTCTGTAGGCGTAATCGCAGGCAGTGCTCAGGAACAATGGGAAGGCAGCGGGCAGGGACTAAGGACAAGGACTGCGGACAGGAACAACAGGGAGCTGGGCCAAACGCTATGGGAAGCATGTAGAGGCTCCAACACGAGGAACAGGGCATGCTGGGATTTATAGGGAGTGATTGGTGCAACTTCCAATTAGGGGCGGACTGGCCCTTTAAATGTGAAACAGCCGGTGCGCGCGCGCCCTAGGAGGCGGGGACGCACGCGCCGGCCGGCACGGACGGAGACAGGAGCGGGGCGAGGTAAGGCGCCCCCGGGGCCGAACAGGTAGCAGCGCCGGGTCCTTGCACATGGACCCCGGCGACTGCATGGGGCGGAGAGAGGTCGCGGCGGCAGCCCGGAGCACGGGATGCCGCCGCATCCGTGACAGTCTGATAATTTATACTAAGATTGATGTGACTTGATCTTGCAATATTCTGGGAACTTTTTACGCAAAAGTATGCAATAATACAATATCCTCCAGTATATAGCCGCACAATCTGAGATCCGTGGATCCCTTGTGTTATACGGTTTATTATTTGGTGATTGTTTTTATACTTAGACTTTGTTTTTACAAGTTAATTTTAATTCTTTTTTTAACGTACACAAAAAGGGGATCAGTTAAACGGACAGCAAAAGCGCAGTGTGCACCCAGCCTACCTAAGTTGGTTGGGATGAGAATACCCCTTTTACTAGCCTAAAATAATAGTAATTTTCATTAATTTTCAAAACACTGAGATGTTTTTGCTACTTGTTGGCCTGACAGATGTAACTTATGCCAACCTATTACTGCATGTCCTCCTCCATTCCGAAGCTCCACTCCTCAATCTGTGACCATGATGTCATAAAACTATACCATGGCCGATGTGCTAATTGAATTATAGCAGTAACAAAACTTTAAATTAAAAAATTTTGAGATAAGTACAAATATGTCATTTTCTTTTAAGAACAGAAGATTTTGTTCGGCATTCTTAACGTTTTTGTTGTTGTTTTACAACCCTTAGGTATTAGTCTGCCCCGGAGGGGTCTCTGGAGAGACCTCGCCCAACGCTCATAGAACCAGAAAGTCAAGTGTTTGAAACATAAAGAATGAAATAAGAACATTATGTTACTTATAGGATGGAAATTATTTGTGTGAGAATAAATAAAGTCACCCTAGGCAGAAGCCTTTTATGCCCATCCTGTTTCTATAGGACTAAAAGCTTCAGTATATTTGGTGCTTTCCTCCTCCCTGGGAGGTTTATTTGGCCCTTTAACCGCATAATAACTGGCGAGTTGTTGGACCTGATTGTTCTCATGATTGTTGCTTTACTGTTTCATTTTGTTTTATTTCTGTGTTTGTTTGTTTCGTTTCAGACCTGGGCCATCCACTGAAATGTCTATGAGAACTGATCTCAACCTATGACCCACCATGCTAAACATTGTCATTTCTTAGCCTTGTCTCCCTCTTTTTGGTAAGCTTGTGATTGACTTCTTCATATATATAAAAAAGTCATCAATATATGCCAATGACGCAATATGCCACACCCTGGAGCAGTGGTCTTTCAGACCAAGGCAAGTATGTAGTCCCAGGGGCCTGCCAGGAACTTGACTCGTAGCGGATCTCGCTGAAAAACTTCCAGCGAGATTTCCGCTGCGAGTCGGAACGTGTGACTGTACCCTTATTGAGGAAAATGAATCCATTTGTCACAACTGTAGGTAGGATTTGACCAGGGAAGGGGTGAGGAGGACACAGACAGTGCGCCCACCAGCTGACCCTGCTTACCTACCTGATCAGTCCTAGTAGGCGGCGGACAACCATGGAGAAGGTTCCTTCCTGAGGCTACGGTGACAATACAGAACAAAGACAAGACAGACTCACATACAGGGGTGGTCAATGGGCCAGGGTCAAAACTAGATTAACAGCGAAGAACAACTTTTAGAATCCAATAGAGTATTTAGGAAACAGAGCCGTGGTCAGGAAGAGCCAATTATAACAATACAGAAACAGGGGGCACTATGCACAATTAAATTAAGACTAATGACCAGTGAGCCTTATGGGAACTGGGGGAAGTTAAATAGGTCAGGGGTCCAGTCCAGAGACCAGGTCTAGAATGTGATTGACCCAAACACACAGAAAACGGACTGGCACAGCAAAGAGTAAGTGGAAAGGCAAGATGTCAATTGTCTAGGCAAAACAGAGGTTAACTATAAAGTGGTCAAAGGGGACTTGGCAGGGAAGAGATGGGTGTGGTAAGAAATCAATCACCAGATCAGAAGCAGTAGAGCTATGTTCAGACAGTGTTCAGACTAGTGCAAATAAAATACAAAATTCAAATACAAAGCATGACTAAAGGCGCAGTCTCGGGCCATATACCGTGACCATGAGGAGTACCGAACAGGCAAGGGCATGACAACCTTATTACATATCGGTGGCAAATGTCTTATGTGAACCTTTAGGATTGGCCGATAATTTGAAGAGGAAATTCAAGACCATTATTATCTTCCCTTGGAATGGTCACCCAACAAAGAGAATATCAAGAGTAAGGTGTGTTATAGACCACAAGATGACCTCTGAGCAACTAAAAGCCTTTCACAGCTTACCTAATGTTACCATTCATGAGTGACCATCAGCAGGACACTAAACGACAATGGTGTGCCTGGCAGGAAAGAAAGAAAGCTGCTGCTCTCCAAAAAGAACATTGCTGCCCATCTGCTAAGGATCACCTGGACAAGACAGAAGACTACTGGACCAATGTTTTGTGGATAGATGAGACCAACATAGAGTTGTGGTGTAAAAGAGAAGTGTTATGTTTGAAAAAAGGAAAGTGCCAGGATATCTAAAAATAAAACATGGCTTATGTGACAAGACAATGATCATAAGCACACACGTTGTTTTGATAATGAATTGTTAAAGGGGTACTCCACAGGAGAAACTGTCCAGAGCAGGAGAGGTTTTCTATGGGGATTTGCTGCTGCTTTGGACAGTTCCTGACATGGACAGAGGTGGCAGCAGAGAGCACTGTGTCATACTGGAAAGAATACACCACTTCCAGCAGGACATACAGCAGCTGATAAATATTGGAAGTAATTTGCAAATCTGTATAACTTTCTTGTACCAGTTAATTTTAAATACATTCTCTGGAGTTCTCATATAAAGAAGAATAAAGTTTAAGAATGATCAAGTCATAGCCTTGACCTTAACCCAAAAGAAATGTTGTGGAAGGTGTTGAAGTGAGCTGTCCATGGGAGAAAACCCACAAACATGGTAACGTCATAGTAGATCATAGGAAGTCATACCAGATACTGAGATCGAAGGTTCCCATATTTCACATGGCACAGATATGAGACAATGAATCATTTTCCTCAACGAATGAATGAATAATGAATATGAATATTTACTCTGAAAATCTGGCGTTTAAAAAAAATCTATGCACAAACCTTTCCGCACCACTGTATGGCACGATACACTAGTCCCTAACACACCATACACATGGGATACCCAGGACACATATCACACACACAGGACTCACACCACACACACCCCACACACGGGACACACAGCACACACATATGACACACACCACACACTTGGGACATACACCACACACATAGGACACACACCACAGGAGGGATGCCTACTCTGTGCCTGTCCTACTCCCACGAGAATCAGAGGGAAACTAACGCTACACTTCCTCCAACCAAGTGACTACTTCCTACAAGGGTGTTTAAGAGCCCCTGTGAGTGGTGGAGAAGGATGTGTGCAAAGAGGAAGAAGAATAGAGATAGGCAGAAGAGAAAGAAGTATCTCCATTGGACAGTAAAATAATACAGAAGGAGCAGTAACCCTTTGTTCACTACAGCTGTGCAATATATACAGGTTTACATACAAAACACTGACATTTGGTGGTGAAACCAATAAATACCTTCATTACCACCTGACCTTGAGCTAGGGGGTTTTGCGACAGGTTTGATGGGACACACCTGTAATTTCAATAAACTTTGACCCCTTCACTGCCTTAGACCACCAGGGATGTTTATTAATATTAAATATTGCCCCCCCCCCCCTTTTTGGTTGTCTAAATGTGGTGTGTCTTCTAGTCAGGTGCTTCTTATAATGTAAAAAATACGGTATGTCACAGTGATCACATGGTCATTCCTACTGTACTGAATGGATCCACAACAGTAAGGACTGTGCGTTTATGTGCATGATCTCTTATTATTATGAGATATTGTTTTTATGTTCGGGGTGAGCCTGCAGCACCCGATCCTACGCTGTCCCCTGCCCCCCTATAGTATAGAATGTACTGTCCCCTATCTGTCCTATAGTATAGAATGTACTGTTCCCTATCTGTCCTATTGTATAGAATGTACTGTCCCCTGCCCCCCTATAGTATAGAATGTACTGTCCCCTGTCCCCTATAGTATAGAATGTACTGTCCCCTGTCCGTCCTGTAGTATAGAATGTACTGTCCCCTGCCCCCCTATAGTATAGAATGTACTGTCCCCTGCCCCCTATAGTATAGAATGTACTGTCCCCTGTCCGTCCTGTAGTATAGAATGTACTGTCCCCTGCCCCCCTATAGTATAGAATGTACTGTCCCCTGCCCCCTATAGTATAGAATGTACTGTCCCCTGTCCGTCCTATAGTATAGAATGTACTGTCCCCTGTCCGTCCTATAGTATAGAATGTACTGTCCCCTGCCCCCCTATAGTATAGAATGTATTGTCCCCTGCCCCCCTATAGTATAGAATGTACTGTCCCCTGCCCCCCTATAGTATAGAATGTACTGTCCCCTGCCCCCCTATAGTATAGAATGTACTGTCCCCTGCCCCCCTATAGTATAGAATGTACTGTCCCCTGTCCGTCCTATAGTATAGAATGTACTGTCCCCTGCCCCCCTATAGTATAGAATGTACTGTCCCCTGCCCCCCTATAGTATAGAATGTACTGTCCCCTGCCCCCCTATAGTATAGAATGTACTGTCCCCTGCCCTCCTATAGTATAGAATGTACTGTCCCCTGCCCCCCTATAGTATAGAATGTACTGTCCCCTGCCCCCCTATAGTATAGAATGTATTGTCCCCTTCCCCCCTATAGTATAGAATGTACTGTCCCCTGCCCCCCTATAGTATAGAATGTACTGTCCCCTGTCCCCCTATAGTATAGAATTTACTGTCCCCTGCCCCCCTATAGTATAGAATGTACTGTCCCCTGCCCCCCTATAGTATAGAATGTACTGTCCCCTGTCCCCCTATAGTATAGAATGTACTGTCCCCTGCCCCCCTATAGTATAAAATGTACTGTCCCCTGTCCCCCTATAGTATAGAATGTACTGTCCCCTGCCCCCCTATAGTATAGAATGTACTGTCCCCTGCCCCCCTATAGTATAGAATGTACTGTCCCCTGTCCGTCCTATAGTATAGAATGTACTGTCCCCTGCCCCCCTATAGTATAGAATGTACTGTCCCCTGCCCCCTATAGTATAGAATGTACTGTCCCCTGCCCCCCTATAGTATAGAATGTACTGTCCCCTGCCCCCCTATAGTATAGAATGTACTGTCCCCTGTCCGTCCTATAGTATAGAATATACAATATGCAGCAATAACATTTACAATAACTATTTCTACCTCTGTAAATATTAGACTGATTCTGTATGTGAAAAGTAAAAAATGTAGTATAAGAAAGAAATTCATCTGGTTCTTCAAGAACAATTTAGGCCTGGGGTGTTGTATGACAGGAGGCGAGTACAGCGTGTGCCCTCCCCTGGAACAATATACCTGTAAGAATCAACAAAAACAGCTTACTCAGCATTCTTCTTGGGCTTACATGTAATGTCCCCGCTGTGTATAATTCACATAGTTCAGGTCTAATGGTTGTTAAGAGAAGTTTACTGTCCCCAACCAAGTTATAGTCCCCACTGTCCCCACCCAAGTTATAGGGGTTTTTCCTTTTGGACATTCTCTATTTGTAAGGCTTCTTTTATATATATATATATATATATATATATATATATATATATTTTTTTTTTTTTTTTCCAGGGGGGGGGGCGCTGACTGGGGTCTACAAGCACATGGTAAATGTGTTTTTTTTTTGTTTGTTTTTTTTTATGGATCCTGCTCTGTGGAATAGCTGTCAAGCAAAAAGCACACACCTTGATGGAAACCACCTCCATGGAGACCAGAATGGCCCTTTTTCTGGCCCCTTTTTCGGATGGTTAGGGTCTACGGATACATTTGCTAAGTGCACTGGGAAATTTCTCAGTCAAAAGCCTTAAAAAAGGGCCATTATTAATGATCTCACTTTCAGCAAATATGGAATGCTTAATCCGCCTGTGCATAGAATAGTGTCTACGAGCGACGGAATCCGCCGCAGGTCATATGCGGGAAATCCGTAGTGTGCACGCACCCTTATAAGGCTGAGTTCACACTACGTATATTTCAGTCAGTATTGTGGTCCTCATATTGCAACCAAAACCAGCAGTGGATTAAAAACACAGAAAGCCTCTGTTCACACAATGTTGCAATTGAGTGGATGGCCGCCATATAACGGTAAATAACGGCCATTATTTCAATATAACAGCCGTTGTTTTAAAATAACAGCAAATATTTGCCATTAAATGGCGGCCATCCACTCAATTACAACATTATGTGACCATAGCCTTTCTGTGTTTTTAATCCACTCCTGGTTTTGGTTGCAATATGAGGACCACAATACTGACTGAAATATACGTAGTGTGAACCAAGCCTGGGCCAGACTGAGCAGGACAGGCCCTGGAGATCAAGATATGTGCTATACAATCAGTATCCTCCCAGGCTTAAGGCCCTATTGCACAGATCATCACCTATCGTCAGATCATTGTTCCGTGTAATAAAGACAATGATCAGCTGATCTTGTCTTCAGGTCCTGACCTAAAACCATCGGCCACTGACCGTGTATCTCTATGTGTAATAGCAATGTGCGGCTGATGACCGTGTAAGGATGATTATTTTTAATTTTTTGGGGAATGAAAGTTTATAAGTTGTGTGTGGGGGGGGGGGGAGGAGTCTAATAAGAGGAGATAAGGTCATTTATTTCCTTATCAGGCAAATTTCAATGGTTTCTTACATTCACTGATACTATTGTTTTGTAGTGACGGTGACCATCTTCTAGACTCTGCTGTGACCAACCAGACTGGTGTAGGCCGTATTTACCATGCTGGAAATAGTAAAGCACAATACCTTTAAGGGCTCTTATAGTTGTTTGTCTATGGACCGTCACTTTCTTCCCCAAAACTCACAGCATAGACTGATACTAAGAAAACTGAGCCGTCTCTGTTCCTATAAGGCGGACGTCTAACAGCTGGGACATTGCCGGACGCAGTTTTATAGAGGAGTGACACAGAGTTCTGCGAAATGAACGGAAAACGTCCTCCACGCTAATTATCCTCCGGTACGGACAGTCCCATTCTTACCTACTCTCAAATGTCACCAGGAACGGCGTCGTGTTGCCTGAATATCAGCCGCCAGGCAGCAGGGAAGTGCCATGTTACGAGAACATATAGGGGGGATTTATCAAACATGGCGTAAAGTGAAACTGGCTCAGTCGCCCCTAGCAACCAATCAGATTCCACCTTTCATTTTCAAAGAGTCTGTGAGGAATGAAAGGTGGAATCTGATTGGTTGCTAGGGGCGACTGAGCCAGTTTTACTTTACACCATGTTTGATAAATCTCCCCCCTATAAAGTCTTCCTCATGTAATGTGAACATAACTTAAAGGCTTACTGTAATTTCCAGAAATATTTGACCCGTCCTCAGAGGTTACAGACAGCATTGGGTCTCTCTCTTATAGTCTATGGTGAGACCTGGCAGAAAGTGTTCAGTTTCCCTGCAGCGCCACACCAGGAGAAATATAGAAGTACACTGCTTCCATAATGTCTCTGTACTGCAGGACAGGATAGGTCCTCCAGAGAGGGAGACACTCTTTATAATCAGTCTCCTCTCTGGCAAAGGACTCTGGCCTTTCCAGATGATTCTCAGATGAGCCAGTCTCACTTTTAGGCTGGGTTCACACTGCGTTTTTGCAATCCGGATGAAAAACAGATTGCAAAAACGGATGCAGTTGTGTGCATCTGTTTTTCCATTGGTCTCCATTATAAAAAAAAAAAAAACGGATCAAAACGGATCCGTTTTTTTTTGGCGGACACAAAAACGTTGCTGACACAATTTTTTTTGTCCGTGAAAAAAGAAAACAGGTCCGTTAAACGGATTGCAAAAACGCAGTGTGAACCCAGCCTTATACAGGTGATGGTGCCGTTTACACAGAGAGATTTATCTGACAGATTTTTTAAGCCAAAGCCAGGAATGGATTTAAAAAGGGGACCTGTATGACCTGTTCCCTGTTTATAGTCTGTTCCTGGCTTTGGCTTCAAAAATCTGTCAGATAAATCTGTGTAAACGCGCCATAACAGTAGATTTTCTTGGTCTCTTACATTACCGGCCTAGTCACACGATCAATGTCTGATTGGAGGAATCGAAAGCAGTCCAAACCTGCTGATGTTGGTGGGACTGGTTGACTGTCTAATGTGTATGGGGGGCCTCCCAACTCAGCCGACACCCCCCTCCCCCTTTTCAGAGGAGAGAAGATTCTTGACCCTTTTTATCTCAGACAGATAAGCGACCACCTGGCAGCGGCTTACTCTTGTTCTGCATTGAGAAAACATAAGAATTTGTCTAGAAGCTATTGAAAGTGTATGGGTGGCTGTAATTGAATTATAGACAACCGTTTTCTGATATCTCCAAACAACACAGACAACGTGACACATGGGAACCGTCTCTATGACAGAATTGGTACTCACCCTCTCATGGCTACCTGCCCATATTGTACTAATGGAAATACTAAAAAGTTGGCATTGTCTCTTTTTTTTTTTTATTCGACAAATGGAAAGGAATAGGTTAAAAATGCTCTCAGAAGTAGGGATGCTGAAGCATTCTGCTGCCAAATAAATATGTTCTAGAACATCACTGCCCTCTAGTGGGCAAATGTATAACACGCAGGTGAGAGCACGTGTAGCAGAGCTGTGATTGTAATTTGGCCCAACTCAAGGTGAAGCTTGATCTGTAGATTTACATGGGGCTGCCATATAAACCACCTATCATATATTACCTCAGGTTGTCATCTGCACAAACAACAAGTAAATAACACTAAAAAGTATAATAGAGAATTAAACAATGAAATGATCTAGAGGTGTTTTTTTTTTTTGCCTTCAATGAGATTTATCGCACATTAGAAATATTCATTGTTGGCCATACCAACCAATCGCAGCTCAGCTTTCATTTCATCAGAGCTTATGATGACATGAAAGCTGAGCTGTGATTGGTCGCTATGGGCAACAATGATATCCCTACTGTGCGATAAATCTCCCCCTATGTTTATGATGAGGCAACTTATTCGGGGGGCTGCTCAACCTTTAGATACAGCTTCCCATCCCCCAGAGCTGATTGATAATAGTAATATCTGGGGGCCATGTATAGATATAGTATGTCTAAACTTATTGCTGGCTTCTGTATATTTTGGGGTAGGGGGAGCCTTCAAGGGATTCTCCGGGAAAAAGAAAATTCTTTCAAGTCAACTGGGGTCAGAAAGTTATATAGATTTGTAATTTACTTCTATTTAAAAAGCTCAAGTCTTCCAGTACTTATCAGCTGCTGTATGTCCTGCAGGAAGTGGTGTATTCTTTTCAGTCTGGAGAGCAGGAGAGGTTCTCTATAGGGATTTGCTTTTGCTCTTGGCAGTTTATGTCATGGACAGAGGTGGCAGGATATACAGCTGATGCTAAGTGCTGGAAGATTTGAGATTTTTAAATAGAAGTAAATTACAGACCTATATAACTTTCTGATAACAGTTGATTTGAAAGAGAAAAAAAATTTCCGGGGTTCCCCTTTAAGGCTGCTGACTAAGACCTGTCCAGATCCTCGATGTACACTTACCTGCCCGGCAGTATATCATCTACTTTGTGACCCTGCGTTATTAGATATAACAGACATGACTGATGTCCTCACCTTCCTTTCTGTGATGTCTGAGTATCTATACAGCTCGGCATTACACTGTACGTAACGCGACTTTACCCCACACTCCCACAATGAGCGGTGCGGTGCTGAACGTGTATTGTCGGCCATCTGACTAATGGTTACCTGGCCGGTTCACACCCACATGAATAATTGTAACCAGAGGGGAGCGCTATGTAATTAGCGTTATACAAATCCCATATCATTGAGTATCAATCAGAATGACAGCATACAGTATGGTGAGTAAGTGTCGGAGGAGTCTCGGGCTGCATTCCTGCAGGGTCACACAGGGCAGGATCTCTGACCAGCCTTGATTTTGGAGAACAATAAGTCACGTAGAAATCCCTTCACCAGAACTTGTCATTAGTGTTCAGAACGGGCAAACTCTGATGGGTGGTATGTGTTTGATGTAGCAGAGCTGAGTATTCAGTATTATCTGGTGATGATACTGTATCATCACCAGATGTGACTTGGTTTAAGAGCATTGATTTGGTATAAGAGCTCCCTGTACTGGGTGGGAGGCGGAGTGGGGAAGGGTAAGGTCAGCATAGAGTGGTCTACAGCTCTGCACTCTGACCCAGGAAGTCTCCTGACAAAGAGTGCTGCTATACTGTGCCCAGCTGCGCTGCTCATTCCTTCATGCTTCCTGCAGTCTCTGTCAGTCCTTGTGTTTCCCATCCTGTCCATTCCTGCTGTAATGTGCCTGCACTTACACTCAGCTATACACACTGCTGCTATAATGTGCCTGCACTTACACTCAGCTATACACACTGTTGCTATAATGTGCCTGCACTCACACTCAGCTATACACACTGCTGCTATAATCTGCCTGCACTCGCACTGAGCTACACACACTGCTGCTATAATGTGCCTGCACTCACACTCAGCTATACACACTGCTGTACAGAGAAGTTACTGTCACTGCCCTCCTCCACAGCTCTGTGATTCTCACTTACTGATTGGTCCATGCTGAACACACCCCCTTCACTATTGCTGTCATGTGACCACACAGCCCTCTGACAGCAGCCCTGCTTCTCTGTTCTAGCCTGTTTCACTACACTACTGCATTATGGGGATCTGCAGCTCCATCCTGTATCTACAAACTGCTGCTGTTTTTTCATTCCTATGCACTTACTATACATTATACACCACATGCTGATTGTTAAACTGTACAGTAACTTATAATATCACATATTCAGCTATTTTTTAGATGTTTGTTTCATTTGTTTTACATGTTATTCAGAATAAAATATCATTATTTTTTTGGGGGGGGAACTAATTGTCTGCATTTCGATGGTCTCTTATGGGAAAATTTTCTTTGGTTTAAGAGTGATTTCCATTACAAGCGCGGTCCCAGAACGAATTTTGCTCGTAATTCCCCCCCGGGCTGCGGCTCTCTTCTCAGCTGACGTCATGACCCGACCCGGCTGCTCAGCCAGTCAGTGATTGGGGTGGGACACACCTGGGGTGGGCACAATCCATCAGCTGCCTTCCAGCGAGGGTCCCGGAGCCAGTCAGGTGGTGCATCATGGGCATGTGAAGAAGTAGGTAAGTGCAGTGGAGCCACCCCGTTGCAGCTGCGACCGGTCACGGGCTAGATGGTACTTGCTAGATGGTGTGACTCCACTACTGTGATGGTTGGTCGGTGGAGTATAGCTCAGCTAGGTTGTAGGTTGTTGTGAAGCCAGTGCTAACTCAGCACACAGGTATGAAGGCACACCTGCTTTTAGTTTTTTTTGGCTGGCTATACCCTTCCTCAATGGTTGGTGACCTGCCACGTTGTGATGGGTCCCTTGGGTGCTTATCACTGTGGTCCAGAGTAGAGTTATCACTTACCCGGGGTGTTGGTACCACTGACTTGGTTGCGTGCTGAGGAGAGTAGAGAGAGTTCAGAGTAGTGGAGAGGAGTAGGTCATGATAGTCCCAACCCAATGTAGTACTGTGCTCTTCTGGAACTTTAAAAGAAAAATACTTGAAGAGAATACTTGAAAGAAGAATACTTGTGCCCGTGTTTCGACCTTTGTCTCTATACCACCTTTTTCTCTGCAGTGTCGAGTTACCCGTCCTATCAGGGTGACACAAGCCCCAATCTTAGTTACCTGAGTTGAGCAAAGTGTCCGAGGGTGTCCCGGTGTCACCTGCGTTGCGAGATAAAGTACATAGGCTCTTGGCTGCTTTGCTCTATCCGGATCAGTTCCTCTGCTTTAGGATACTGTCCGGCACTTTTAGAGTTTTTTACGGTGTGATGTATGTGTCTTCCTCCTCAGAGAAACAGAAAAGAACTGACTAAGTGGGGGTCTACACTTCCTCTCCCCATGGGACAACTTCCTACAGGGTGTATGTAACAGCTCCTGTGAGTGGTGGAGAAGAGAGTGTGAGAAGAAAGGAGGATAGAGATAGGCAGAAGAAAAAAGTAACTCTCATTGGTGTACGGAATCATACAATACAGTACCCTTACATGACTACAGCTGTACAACATATACATGAATATACATAATACTGACATGTAGTCGCAAAATTATACATGACTTCATCACCACTTTACTTTTGAGGCACCAGGCTTTTTTGAGGGGTGTTCTAAGCAGAAACACCCCTGGTGGGACACCACATAAAGAATGGTTATTACATTCCCCTCTACCCCTGTCGGGTGGCCATTTTTTTAAATGGCTGAACTTCACCTTTAAAGGGAATCAACCACCTCCCTGAGGACGGGTGACTTGGCCCCTGTACCTTAAAGCTGCCGGGCACAGCTCTCTGACACTGTGTGTTGCAGACTCCACTGGGGCAGCATTTTTCAAAATATTGATGTTTAATCCTCCATCCCGACGTTCGGTAACTAGACATTGGGGCGGAGCCGTAGCAGCATGTAGTCATGCTGCCTCCGCCCACTTCCCTGGCCCTTGTGCTTGATTGACAGAAAGTAGGGCATGGGGAGGAGCTTTTGTCCCAGTTAACGTAGAGAACGGTACAGTTAAAACTTGCTTGTGAATCTTTATGTCCCAATGCTGGTATAAACATACATTGCCCAGATTGGGGGCCCACTCTACACTCGGATATGTTGTGCCCCGCTGAATGCCTTGCTATGCCTGTGGTGGGAATTGTATAGATCACATTACATAATAGCATGCAAAAGTTTGGGAAGTAGTCAAACCATTCTACCCCAATAGATCTCAATGGATCCTATCACACACCTAAACTTATTGAATAACATATTTAGCATATGTAGAGGGCCGGCAAAGTGGCTTATGGGAAGGGGGCACAGTTTCATTTCCATAACCAGTCACCATGAACACAAACCACCTCGGTTTGCCATGGCTCCCACCATAATGACAGCTCTGAGGGTACAGAGATTACGCCCTGGATGATTTTCTGTAGTTTTGAAATAGAATCGACCTATGCCACAAATTTCCCCAGAAAAGTTTGATAAGTCTGAAGATCTATTTATTATGCAATGAGCACACCACAAGATTACAATATCCTACTTACTGTAGATCATACAACATCCGCAGGAGATCAAACCTGTGGAGGGAGAAGCCAAAAAGTGTGGGATGCTGCCACCTAGTGGAGATCTATGGCATTGTATCTTATAGTTTAGATCAGGATTTCTCAATCTGCTTCTCAGCCAGTAACAGGTCAGGGATATCTATCTATCTATCTATCTATCTATCTATCTATCTATCTATCTATCTATCTATCTATCTCCTATCTATCTATCTCCTGTCTATCTATCTATCTATCTATCTATCTATCTATCTATCTATCTATCTACCTTCTATCTATCTATCTATCTATCTATCTATCTACCTCCTATCTATCTATCATCTATCTATTTATCTATACAACGTGAATGTCAGCGTGAACTTCACGTTGAAGACGCGGCACAAGTAAGGACGGCCCTGGAGAAGTCGAACATGGGATCTGGGATAACTCAGCTGTACCTTCTTTGAAGTACTTCAGGGAAGTTGAAGGCGGAGGGACCCTGAACCCAGACGTGCGGTAGCCGCAAGAGACATGAAGATCTGAGAGTGTTATCTCAAATTGATGGCAGATAAGTTACGACTGCTGAATAGAATATTTTTGCATGCTCAGAAGTTCTCCACTTTAGGTCCATAAGATGTACTTTCTTTCACCCGAAAACCACTCCATAGGAACATGCGTCTATGTTTCAAGCATGAACACTTTTACTTTGGCTGGGGGTTGAATGGTTAACACTGTGAGAAGTCCATGATCGGACTCAGAGAATTGCATCTCCTATCTATCTATCTATCTATCTATCTATCTATCTATCTATCTATCTCCTATCTATCTATCTATCTATCTATCTATCTCCTATCTATCTATCTATCTATCTATCTATCTATCTATCTCCTATCCATCTATCTCCTATCTATCTATCTATCTATCTATCTATCTATCTATCTATTATCTATCTCCTATCTATCTATCTATCTATCTATCATCTATCTATCTATCTATCTATCTATCTATCTATCTATTATCTATCTCCTATCTATCTCCTATCTATCTCCTATCTATCTATCTATCTATCTATCTATCTATCTATCTATCTATCTATCTCCTATCTATCTATCTATCTATCTATCTATCTATCTATCTCCTATCTATCTATCTATCTATCTATCTATTATCTATCTCCTATCTATCTATCTCCTATCTATCTTCTATCTATCTCCTATCTATCTATCTATCTATCTCCTATCTATCTATCTATCTATCTATCTATCTATCTATCTCCTATCTATCTATCTATCTATCTATCTCCTATCTATCTATCTATCTATCTATCTATCTATCTATCTATCTATCTATCTATCTATCTATCTCCTATCTATCTATCTATCTATCTATCTCCTATCTATCTATCTCCTATCTATCTATCTATCTATCTATCTATCTATCTATCTATCTATTATCTATCTCCTATCTATCTCCTATCTATCTCCTATCTATCTATCTATCTATCTATCTATCTATCTATCTATCTATCTCCTATCTATCTATCTATCTATCTATCTATCTATCTATCTCCTATCTATCTATCTATCTATCTATTATCTATCTCCTATCTATCTATCTCCTATCTATCTTCTATCTATCTCCTATCTATCTATCTATCTATCTCCTATCTATCTATCTATCTATCTATCTATCTATCTATCTATCTATTAATCTATCTATATATCTATCTCCTATCTATCTATCTATCTATCTATCTATCTATCTATCTCCTATCTATCTATATCCTATCTATCTATCTATCTATCTATCTATCTATCTATCTATCTATCTCCTATCTATCTATCTATCTATCTATCTATCTATCTATCTATCTATCTCCTATCTATCTCCTATCTATCTCCTATCTATCTATCTATCTATCTATCTATCTATCTATCTATCTATCTATCTATCTATCTCCTATCTATCTTCTATCTATCTATCTATTATCTATCTATCTATCTATCTATCTATCTATCTATCTATCTATCTATCTATCTATCTCCTATCTATCTATCTATCTAGAAAAGAGCAAAGTCCCGCGGCACTCCAGATAAAATAAAGAAAATTGGTGCCAGCTGTCTCACCCTGATCCTCGGGTGTACATCCAGATAAATGATAAAGGACTGCAGCACTCAGAAGAGTGAATCAAATCGTAAAAAACGTGTTTATTCCAAAAAGCATCTGTGGTTACAAGCGCGACGTTTCAGTCCATTCCATTTGGACTTTTTTCAAGCTAGTGAACATGTCTTACTATCAGGTGTTATATACAACTCACACCAATCAGTGATTAAATGTATCATTATCAAAAATCAGTGTAAAAAATATAGATGAAAATATATACAAAGTACATATATATCAGAATAAAGTGTACATACAAGTAAGGAACCAGTTAAGATTCATAAACAATGTGTGGAAAGTGTACAAGTGTACATAAATGTTACAAAGTCTCAATTATAAAGTGATTAACAATTTGGAGCAGATGAGTGCACTCACCAGATACTATGACCACGGCATCTCATTACAATGGCTAAACGTATTCATATGTGGAACGCACGCTAAGGTGAAACGCATATAGTGCGCGTGCGTGTAAAGGCACATTGACTAGTCATCAACACGTCATACGTGACGTCTGTAGGGAGGGGGAATCCGTATCCCAGCAACCCATATATACAACTATGAAATACCTGGTTACGGTAATGCATACGGCAGTTGTCCGGATTAGACGTCATCCAGTGGGCATTGCATCAGTCTCTCCAAGGACAGACAAGTTGCAATGTCGGACGATACCCCATCGCCCCGGTAGAACTCCAGATGCAATCGGGATTGGCTTAACCCCTTTGGTGACGTCACCCCCAGACTCCACGACATCATGTCCTACGCCGATTTCCAGGATATGACAAGGCAAATAATTGTATTCACTAATCAATAAAGTGCTAAACAGGTGATACAACATTCTGTTAGGATGCCACATGTCTTTTCTGGTGGTGTCTTCATCATTCTGCTCCAACTGATGCTTGAAATAAATATATACTATAAAGAGAAGAAAAAAAAAGAAGAAGAAAAAGAAAAATATTAAGAATTATGAATGTATGGAAATATAAATATCAACATGTTCATAGGATATAGAGACTGTAGAAAGAAAACAATCATAACGGCACTGAGTGGACACTTCCTACCTCCACTAGACTCGTTGAAGTATTTTGTAGTCTACATTGAGACCATTGGGTTTTAGGGAATTTAATCGGTGGATCCATTGTAGCTCACGTTTTTTTTAGTAAGGAGTGACGATCTCCACCCCTAGGGAGTGGTGGTATCTGGTCCACGAACAATGTTTAGAGACTGGAAGGTCCATTTTATGTATGCGGATCATATACCTGTGTTGATATAAATCGCGTTTTGGCATCATGGGTTGTCTCGCCTGTCTTTGGATGTCTAGTGGAGTATATATTTATTTCAAGCATCAGTTGGAGCA
Organism: Dendropsophus ebraccatus; assembly: GCF_027789765.1. Taxonomy (NCBI): domain Eukaryota; kingdom Metazoa; phylum Chordata; class Amphibia; order Anura; family Hylidae; genus Dendropsophus; species Dendropsophus ebraccatus. The sequence goes on along the minus strand of NC_091465.1, from coordinate 77,893,948 downwards.
GAATGATGAAGACACCACCAGAAAAGACATGTGGCATCCTAACAGAACTTTGTATCACCTGTTTAGCACTTTATTGATTAGTGAATACAATTATTTGCCTTGTCATATCCTGGAAATCGCATTTGGAGTTCTACCAGGGCGATAGGGTATCGGCCGACATTGCAACTGATGCGATGCCCACTGGATGACGTCTAATCCGGACAACTGCCGTATGCATTACTGTAACCAGGTATTTCATAGTTGTATATATGGGTTGCTGGGATACGGATTCCCCCTCCCTACAGACGTCACATATGACGTGTTGATGACTAGTCAATGTGCCTTGACACGCACACGCACTATATGCGTTTCACCTTAGCGTGCATTCCACATATGAATACGTTTAGCCATTGAAATGAGATGCCGTGGTCATAGTATCTGGTGAGTGTACTCATCTGCTCCAAACTCATCTGTCTGTCTGTCTGTCTATCTATCTATCTATCTATCTATCTATCTATCTATCTATCTATCATTGATCTATCTATTATCTATGCATCTATTATACTGTAGCTTCTTAGTGTATGATATAAATACTATAGTTAGCTATCAGCCACTCCATGGTATATGGCCATGATATGCCCCTCCTGTGTGTTATGGGTTGGTGATGGCTCGGATAGAAGAATGTCTGTGGTTCAGGCGTTTCTCTATTTCTTGGCCACAGAAATCCTTTCCCACTAAATATTGTTTTGCACTGGTCACGTCTGATGTTCTGGTGCAATGTACAAATAAAGTCCGGATAAAGATATAATTACTGACATATCCTGTGCCAGGGAGGGGAGAGGAGGGGGTAGGGGTGGAGTGCAGGCCTCTTACTCCCCCTTCAGCTCTGGACTGGAATTACAAGCGTGCAATAAATGAAGTCAAAATCAATGAAGATCTCAAAAAGATCATTACTATCTCCATAGCTGTGTATATCAGCCCGTGTTCACACACATACCATATCCTGAACACACAGTTATAGATTGGGTCGAAGTGTAACCTGAATATCCTGACCCCAATGCATAACATAAATAATTCTCTCTTTATAGACATTTATCTGGGACATGATGATCCACATTACTTCCAGGGTAATGTCTCATGGAGAGATGAGACAAAGGGAAACTTTAGCTGCTCTGAAGGGAAAAGAACCCCATCCCAACCATGACATGGGACATTGTGGTTTGGAGTTGCTTTGCTGCCTTAGGGCCTGGACGCCTTGTGATCATCGAGAGAGCGATGAATATACGGACGGACATCCATGACATCAAGCTGGGGAGACATAGGACAATACATAAAATACACAAGCCAAGCTACTAAAGAATGGCTTAGGGTGGTATTACACGGGCCGATGGGGACCTGATAATACCTGTAAACGAGCAACGATCTGCTAGATCGTCGCTTGTTTACTGGACCTATTACACGGCCCGATAATCGTTAAACAAGGGCTGCAGGGACATCGTTACTGATGTCCTTGCAGCCCTTGCTTAACTATATACATTACCTATCCACGTTCCAGGGCTGCTGCTGCCGTCTTCTTCTCCACGGGTTCCGTGCGCTCTAACTTCAGAGTGGCCTGTAAGGTGACAGGCCGCTCAGCCAATCACAGGCCGGGACCGCCATGGCCTGTGATTGACCGGGCTGCCTGTCAGCTGACAGGCCACTCTGAAGCTAGAGCGCGCAGGACCTGGGGAGAAGAAGACGGCAGCAGCCCTGGAACGTGGATAGGTAATGTATATCGTCAGTCGCCGGCCGCGCACTGCTATTACACGTAGCGACGCACGGTCGGCGCCCGACGGAAATAGGTCCAAACCTATATCAACGATCAGCCGATGATCGTTGTCATCGGCTGTTCGTTGTATTTATTACATGGGGCGATAATCGTTCCGTGTAATAGTACCCTTAAAAAGAAGTGTTGTTTCTGTAATGGCCTCTGACTGTCCTGACCTTATCCCCATTGACATGATGTGGCCTGACTTTCCTCAACATTGTGCAAATGTATCATCAACTACAGCTAATGTTTAGTGACGGTGATTGCTATTAAAGAGGAATATATAGGATATCGTCATCTGGTACTATTGCACATGTGGGTAGATACAGTAATGACGTGTATAGTGGACTCAGGCTACTCGAAAGTACTTGACACTTGAGTGAGTACTGCATGCTGCTCGGTTTCTTGTGTACAAGAAGCTCTTAGCTTCCCCCTAGATATCTTTATTGCAGCTCCCCTACCATACGAGCCGTGTCTGCCAGCTTATTTTTACATCGGGGAATGGCATGTTTTGTCGCAGCCCGCAAGGCCCGGGAGAGGGGCCGCAACTAGTCATCTTGTCGGAGAGCCACCTGTGATTAGTCGCGGCGCTCTGCCTGTCAGCACACAGTGTGGGGAGGATTGACTGGCAGAGAGGCCCGGTAATATCAGTGACTTGTTCAAATACATTGAACCAACATAGAACAATGGATTCAGAAACGCGCACGCCTCTTAGTAAATCGGCTGGCGTCTGACCCTGCGCACGGCGTACTAAATCTACACCTGCAAGCAGGTGTAAATCATGATGAATGAGGCGCGGGAGGAGGCCATGCCTACTCCCCTCTTATCACACACTCCCAAGCTCCTTCAGCCTGCCCATTGGTCGAGCAAGGGGTACACCAGGGCGAAGGGGCGAATCTGTACCTTCTCCCTGGCGTACGCTTCGGGCGGGCCCTTCATAAATGTCCCCCTTACTATACAATCTGATGTCCCCAACACTGTCCAGAAGGATTCAATCTTATTCATTTCCGAAATTGTGACAAAATGTTTGTTGTCATCTATCAGCGGGATCAGATTATTATTGTACCAGTTCCTCTTTACCCCCATGATACATTGGCATTTCTTCCTTAGTCATCTCTTTATTCCACTTCCCTATTGCACAAGTTCATCCTCTCCTCTGTAACCACATGGTATCAGATATTTTTAATGGAAAAAATAAATAAAATAAAATGCAGCTTGAAACTTGTTGGTCTAAATGCAATATGTGTACTAAGGCCCCCACCTACCATGCGTCATTTATAGTACTAGTGACTTATTATAAGGCAGAAGGGCTATCGGACCCCTAAGGCACCTTGGCTGTCACATTTGTATCCTTTATAGCTATGTCCTTTTTAAATAGGTTTTAGAGACTTAGGGGGAGATTTATCAAACATGGTGTAAAGTGAAACTGGCCCAGTTGCCCCTAGCAACCAATCAGTTTCCTCCTTTCATTCCTCACAGACTCTATGGAAAATGAAAGGTGGAATCTGATTGGTTGCTAGGGGCAACTGAGCCAGTGTCACTTTACACCATGTTTGATAAATCTCCCCCTAAATGTATTGATCCTTATGATTGTTAATCAGTATCAGATCAATGAGGTGTCAACATCCAGCACTTCCCGACGATTAGCTGCTTACCAGAGCCACGGCACCCACAAATACATATAATAGACCCAGAAGCAGACATGCTCATACATAGTGGCCATGCTGGGTTACTATCACCCGGCTCCCATTAAGGTAAATAGGAGCTGAGTTGCAGTAACCCAACACGGCCACTGTACCATGTACAATGCTGTTTGCCTCCAGCTCTGTTCTCTGTATATGCAGACACCATGACTCCCTGATTGGTCAGGGTCTAAGTAATCAAAGTCAGAGTCGAGTATTGCTGTGTGCCTCACTCCCCGCTCTATGTCTATGCGTGTGAGATGGCCAGGTAGACAGGTCACATGACACAAACCCAGGAGAGAACACTCTAAACACTGACTTCTCCTGGCCTCTTCTCCTGATTGGTCGGGGTCTGAGTGATCAGGATAACGAGTGGACAGAGACCTGTATTGCTGTGTGCCTCACCCCCCGCTCTGCCTCTTCTCCTGATCAGTCAAGTGCTTTTTGTCACAGTGCCCATTTAAAGCAGTGATATAATATGAATGAGAGAGCAAAAACTTTTTACATTTTTTTTGTGTTCACTAAATTTCCTATAATATTATGATCCTTACGCCCTTCTTTCTTCTGCCCTTCTTTAGACCCGAAAAGAAAAAATTAAAAATAAAATGAACAAAAAAACAAAAAACAAATTGCAGTGGGTGTGATATGGACGACACCTGTTCGATATTAATCTGTGTACAGAGACAGGAGACAAACTTATGCTGCGTTTACACGTAACGATTATCGTGCGAATTTGCGCGATAACGGTCGAATTGGAACGATAATCGTACGTGTAAACGCAGCGAACGATCGAACGACGCACGATAAATCTTACATCGTGATCTTTCATCAGGTCAGCAAATCGTCGTTCATCGTACGCAAAAAATTCGCAAATCGTTCCGTGTGAACAGTCGTTCGCCGATTTAACCAATGTGTGAGATAGGCTTAAACGATCGCAAAACAATCGCAGTGCGAATTTTTGTACGATATATCGTACCGTCTAAACGCTGATCGTTATAAAAAAAAAAATTGTAAATCCGACATCGCTAATCGTACAATCGGGCCAATAATCGTTACGTGTAAACGCAGCATAACTCATGAGATGGGAATTGTGGAAGTAGATGGTGAGGATGATGGTTTCACCCACTTCCCCCATCACAGCTTTGCTTCTCAGACTTTAGTTTTGTCATCTATTCTTAGAACCGCTTGTATCAGGCTTCATACGCAGAGGTGGCAGCCAATCACAGTTTCACAATTCTAAATTTTTTTTTTTAGTCTTCTCTTTTCGGATTTTACAAAAACCATTAGGAAATAAGTAATTCTGCAGAAAAATGATGGGGGGGGGGGGGGTTACAAGGTGGAAAGACACTCCCCTGTTTGTCATTAAATTGCTGAGAATCGTAATAAACATCCCCATAACTTTTGAAGGTTTTTCCGTATTAATCTGTGCTTTAAAAACAAAAGTAGGTTTTATAAAACTCCTCCACACACATTTATATTTTTTAGTCCTGGAAAAAGTGCGGTTTATGCTGGTGATAGGTTTTATATTCCTCAGAACTCTGAAACAGAAACTAGGGAGTCCAGAGATAGACACATGTGGTGTCCCACTACAGGTGTGCCATTGAGTCCTGTATTACATCTGTCCAAAGGTATCTCTGTCAGGTGTCACACTCTGGGATGATCACCACTTGGTGTCTCACTCTCCCCTCTCTTATGCACAGCTGAAAGTAGAACTTGTGTGTTTGCTATGTTCTGTTTCAGCCAATGACTGGTGCAGGTACTGCACACACCGTGCACCTATTACACTTCTTCCTTTTCCTCTTTGTAGAACGTTTTTCACCAATAGGAGGTTGAACCCGGTCACCCCTATATAGGTGAGTTAGTTCCTTGTGGGCAGGCTTTTTTAGTGGTTGGTAGAGATAGCAAGACACAGAGAGAAAGAGTTCCTACTGCAGTGTATACATGGGCCTGGCCCAGGGCCAGAGCCCTTGTCGGGAGCCACAGCGTGCAGATTTTTCTATGAGAGACTTTGAGAAAGCTATTATGCAGTGCTAAGCCCAAAGGTGGGGTAACTGTCACCTGGGTTTAACCTTGCCTACGCCAGGGATCCTTTACAACATGAAGACTAGCCAGATCTTAGATTAGTCTGCAGTGGAGCAAATAGTGGAACAGCTGAGCAAGTGACAAGTGCTCATCAAAAACACCAAGTAGACCATTGCAGTTACCACCTAGCCACCCCGGGCCACGGCACAGAGAATCGTGCAACATGCTGGTTAACTCCTCCATCCTATGAGGTCACAAGAGTTGGAGTTGTTTCCAATGAACTGGAATTCAAGACTTTGTGGCATTTGGTAAGATGGATTTCCTATACTATTTCATAAAGTTCTCTGATAAGCCAATGGTTCCTAGTTAGGAATTACAGGACATGATGTTTGCCCACTAGACCCCATAACTTAAAGGACCTGGGAACAGCCCATCTGGGAAGTTTGCAATACCAAGAATAGGATAGAAAAAAGAAGATGGGGATATGTGTTCCTTTGGCAACATTCTGGTGCAGGTCGCAAGAGTAACTTCAAGTTCTTAGTATGGGAATGGTCCACCAGTGGCGTAGTTGGACATCCACCACATCCACTATGGTTTCAACAATCGGCCGGTCCACCCATTATTCTTGCAGCCCTGAGGTCTCCTTTACAGAGATCAAAAACTAAAAGGCTTCAAAGTTCAACGCGAGTAACGAGCCCCATTGAAAACAAGGTAAGACTCGACCATTTAATCAGCCGCTCCCTACTCAGCAGGGAAGAGCCTACCTGGTTAACCTAAACTCTTACAAAGCGACAGCCTTTCCCCCAGGGGGTTAAGTTGACCCTCTGGGGGGGCAGGCTGTGCTTTGTTGGGGTGGTGAAATAATACTTACCGCTCTGGTCTTCTATCTTCACTATTGCCGCTCAAGCTGTTCAGCCTTTCGACAAGCTTTTTGGTATCTGAGCACCTGAGTAGTACAAGGTGCTCGGTCGAGCATTGAGCTTAAAGGAGATGTTCGGCGATTTCTAAAAGCCGTCAGCCTGCGGAGGAAGGGGAGAAATTGATTACACGTAACAAGTTACCTCTCCCCATGTCTGCGGTAAGCGGCTGGACCGGCCACGGGAACCCCACCAGAAGTCATTTTCCTGTCCTGGCTGATGGACTGGCTACTCAGCCAATTAGTGACTGGAGCGTCGTACCGCTGAAAAAAACAGTCCTTTAGCTGGCTCATGACGTGGACACCCCAGAGATCATGGAGCCTGGAAGGGGTCCCACGCTGCTCCCTCCGCTCCCCACAGGCACGGGGAGAGGTAAGTTTTTACTTGTAATCAATTCACCCTGCAGGCTCCAGGATTTTATAAATCACCGGATTTGTCCTTTAATCGAGCTCCATGCTCGACGGAGAGTGCTCGCTCAACACTACTTCTTTTATTCTTTCTTCCATGGCTGAGGTCATGGCTGTGGCGGATGTTCATGTACACCACCTGTATACACATCATGTACACTACCTGCTCACTGTCAGCTGGACTCTCCATACAATGCTAACTACTCACGTAGAGTCTCTTGTGGCGACTTCTGGCTGGAGATCATCAGTCACCTTGTCATGTGCCATCAGTCTGGACCCTGCCGAGTACAATCCCAGTAAATAAGAGAATAGAAGTTATTGTTCCCCTCCTGCTGGTTGATAAGTCAGAGTGCGGACCGATGGCCGATATGCCAGGAACCGGACAATAATCACATTCTCAGCTCCTGTCATCTTATGGGAGAAAGAAAAGACTTTGGTTTTGTTCTGCTCTGACTCACTAATTACAGAGTCAAAAAGAACCTCAAAAAGGCTTATGATGTCGTATACCACAGAACACAATGAGCAAGGCACCCAGTCCTCCGACCAATGCTTAACCCTTTAAGCACCTGTGTAGTTTTGACCTTTAGAAGGCAGAGTGGCAAATAAATGAAAAAATGGAGATTGACTTTATATGGTGGTGGTGCGTGGTGTATTATTATTATTATTATTATTATTATTATTATTATTATTATTATTATTATTTATTTTAAAGCACCCTTGATTCCAGAGCACTATATAAGCATTAAGGGTTAAAGTGGTACTCTGGCCAAAAATCTTTTTTTTTTAAATCAGTTGGTTTCAGAAAGTTATATAAATTTGTAATTTACCTCTATATAAAAATCTCAAGCATTCCCATACTTGTCAACTGCTGTATGTCCTGCAGTAAGTGGTGTATTCTTTTCAGTCTGACATGGTTCTCTCTGCTGCCACCTCTGTCCATATCAGGAACTGTCCAGAGCAGTAGCAAAGCCCCATAGAAAACCTCTCCTGCTCTGGACAATTCCTGACATGGACAGAGATGGCAGCAGAGAGCACTGTGTCAGACTGGAGAGAATACACGACTTCCTGTGGAACATACAGCAGCTGATAAGTACTGGAAGACTTGTGATTTTTAAATAGAAGTAAATTACAAATCTATATAAGTTTCTGAAACCAGTTGATTGGAAAGAAAAAGAGTACCCCTTGCCGGAGTACCCCTTTAAGGCTGTTAGCATGGTGCTCCTCAGCCACACAACAACTTTAGGCTGAAATATAGGTTCCGGGACATTGGGCATGACTAAGAGGAGTTGAAAAATCCAATGGTCTAAGAAAGAGAAGAGCGAGTTGCATCACACTATTTTCCATGTGCTATATTGATATATTTTTGATGCAATTTACTCCATTTTCCCCAATTAGTAAATTTGTGCAGAATTTTACAAGATTGATAAATTTCCTGCAATTCTTTCTATCATTTGTTTATAATCCCAGGTCATAAACCAGGGACCAGTACAAAACCAACAGAGAGCCGGTGCTGCGGCGCCACCAGAGCCCGCTGCCCTGTAATTACAATGAGTTAGAGCTTCCCCTCCTTCAACCAGAAGGGATTTTTTTTGCTGTGCTGAAAACACACAAAATACACAAGAAAAGTTATATTCTCCGAACTTTTGAAAGTTTCTCCATTTCCTTTAAAAACAAAAGTGAGATTTATAAAACTCCTTACCAGGCAGTTATATTTTTAGTCCTGGAATAAGTGCGGTTTACGCTGGCACACCGCACTAATATTCCTGGAGGCCCCCCGGGTTGCAGTAACGCGGCTTCCCGATGATATTTAAGTCTTTTATGGATTTGCAGTGTCCTGGAACACTAACACTACCCTAGCTACCTAATGAATAAGGTTGTCGTGTGGCTGAGGTATACTTTGCTTTGCACCTTAAAGCGACTCTCCACCCACAATCTACCCCCTCCTAACCACTTGTACCTTCTTAGAGCTGCTTCTAATCCAAGATCTGTCCTGGGGTCCGTTCGGCAGGTAATGCAGTTATTGTCCTAAAAAACAACTTTTAAACTTGCAGCCCTGTGTCAAATTGGCGTGGCCTAGAGTGTTTGTGCATTAGACTTGCACCGCCTCTCCATCCCTCCTCCCACCCTCTTCACCATTAGGAACACCCCAGGCAGGTTTTTTTTCTATTCATCAGTTGTCTAAACACTACACAGGTGCCTTTACGATCCAGCACATGTGGAGTGTACAGACAAGTGATGAGTAGGAAAAAAATTGCCTGGGGAATTCCTAATGGTGAAGAAGGTGGGAACGACGGATGGAGAGGTTGTGCCAGCCTAATGCACAGACACTCTAGGCCACACCAATCTGACACAGGGCTGCAAGTTTAAAAGTTGTTTTTTTAGGACAATAACTGCATCACCTGCCGAACGGACCCCAGGGCAGATCATGGATTAAAAGCAGCTATCCCAAGGTACAAGTGGTTTAGGGGGGTCAGATTGTGGCTACAGAGTCACTTTAAAGGGGTAGTTCACCTAGGGGTAGTTCACTTTAAAGGGGTAGTTCATTTTTGTCTTTCAAATCAACTGGTGTCAGAAAGTGCCAGAGATGTGATCTCTGCTGCCACCTCTGTGCGTGTCAGGATTTGTCCAGGAGTGAATAGAAAATAGAATAGTGGTAGTGAAACATGTTGAGGTGGTGAGTAGAGGAGCGGGGGCACATGGCCACTCTCTTATGTGTATGTGTTTTTTTATGGGATTATTGTTTTTTGTTACTGGATAATAAAATTACTGATTCTTGAACAGATGATTGGTGATTTATTTTGGGAGGTCTTGTGTAGGTTATGTAGGTTCTGGAGAGACCTTTTTGGTTCAATATTTGAAAGTTTGGTGTTCTTATGTAGGTGTTATCTGTTGGTAACTTTGCATGACCCACTTTGCCCCATTGTCCACCCTAATGGCAAAGTATAAAAAAAATAGCAAAATGTGCGCAAAAATTTTGCAACATTTTGAAAATATGCCAGACACAGGGATGATATATTGGTCCTTGAATGAAGGTAGTGAGTACACAAGGATTTTTATCGACAAATATCAGAAGGATTTTTCTGACAAATATCAGAAGGTGTTCTGTGGGGAACCAAGTGGGGTTGCTGCAGCTCTTACATTCCAAAGCAAAATATATCTATTGTCATGGTATCTATGATACTAATTATATTTTCATTTGATGAGTTACAGTTTGGCATTAACGTTCTAAGCCCAAGAGATGGGCAATCCTTTAGCCATGGTTCCCTAGAGGTTACTTCCTCAGGTGATTTTTCCTAGCCTGAGTGCGTCGACTTTGTGAGTTGGGGATAAACTGTGTTTAGCACAATGACGGAAAATTAATGGTCCTCCGGCTCCAAAAAATAGTAGTAATATCAAAAATTTATTAGATACATGTTCAAAAAACATATAAAAACAGACATGGATGTCTAAGACAAACAGAGACGGAGGATTTCCATTATTTTTCCGCCATTGTCTCCAAACGGCATTGGCCCCTCTTTCCATCCTATAGTGCTTCATTACTGGATCATGTGCATACCACTTTGGTGAGTTTTCTTCTTTTTTTTGCTATATTGTATTTAGCACAATGTTCAGGTTTTTGCCTGGATGGTCTAATATTTTATTTATTTTTTTTTATAAAAAAAAATGGCCACCAAGCAACACAAGTGTGAACATGGTCTTACTACTCACCATTGCTCCTGCAGGTAGAATGGTAAGTATAGGAGGTACTTGCCATGTGTGCACAGGTGCTTCCGGCTTATTGGGGTGACATGGGTCTTACAAAGGAGGAGTGCTAGCTACTCAGAAAAAATAGAAAAGTAAAATATGGACATGGAGGGAAAGGAGCTGCTGCACCTCACACCTATGGCTGACAATAATGCCTCTCGGATACATTTAAAAACCAACGCCAGGATGTTGGTATATAATTTGATCAAACCATATTGCCTCATGTACCACGTGCAGGTTCTCTGGTTCACATGAGTCCCTGCAGAAGCAATGGTGAGTAGTAAGACCATGTTCACACTTGTGTTGCTTGGTGGCAGCTTTCTCCGCCAGCGGCACCTGCTTGGTTTGGGGGGGCCCTTGGGGTTTGGTCCTGTGACATTGGGGTTGCAAGGTCATTCTATGGCATTCCTTTCCTGCATGCGCTCGCTTTTCGGGGTTAGTGGTCCCTGACTGACACAGTGTGGAGTAAGTGTAGGGACTCCTGGCGTTGGTTTTTAAATGTAGCTGAGAGGCATTGGTGTGAGCCATAGGTGTGAGGTGCAGCAGCTCCTTTCTCTTTTTGTCCGTATTTTATTTATTTATTTTTATTCTGCAGATTTACTTGCAGAAATCTCTCGAAATAACAGATATTTTTTTTCCAGAAGTATATGTATAGATCTAACTGTAATATGAGCAACTCTGCTGGAAAGGCCCCAGCTTTTTCCACAGCTGTTTCCTGTTCTCTTTTAGGTCCTCTTTTGACTGGAGGTGATGACATGATAAGTTGGTTTTAATGTTTTGTCATTGGGTTTGGTGCTATTGTTGAGTTCTCTAAGGAAAACCCCTCAGAGTCCTCAGATCCTTCACTCTCACTTTGGGCCAAAAAATAAGGAAGTGAAATTTTTAAAACCCTAAAAATGTCACACGTGCCATAGAGGCAACCATCGAGGCTGCAATTACTTATGTGGGTTGAGGGCACTGGAGTTGGCCCACACTTATTTCCCATAAGCATTGAGTACAGGTTGACCCCTTTTCTTTATCGTTTTCTCTTATGGCTATTGTGGCCTTCCTTTTTATGTCCATTTCTTCCCTATAAGCCACATGTTCTAACCTAATTATTTGGTCATTTCCATAGTCCCTACTTGGCACAACCTTTTTCATCTATAATTTTCCAGGATATGAGCCAATTATTACTTGTTTTGACCATCATCACTTACCCCCATGGATTTGTGGTCTGACTTAACATTTTTTCACCTAAAATTCTTTCCTATAGACCATCCCATTATTTTCCCCATTGGCAGATCTAGCATAGACCTCAACCTTTTTGACCTTCTTCACGATAGGCACTGAGTATCTCTCTCCTCTGTTTGGCCCCAGTCCTCATCTCTTTGGCCAATGTGTCCCTTCCCATTTCATAATCAATACAAGTAGAGGAGAAAGGGGTAAAAATCTAAAGGTCATGCCAGTCAAATCTACAATACACGGGGAGGACTAAGGGTCTTTGATGGGGGCATTTTAGTGATGTCACCAACACCACATCTGGAGCCCCATTTTGATATTTGGGGATCCCAGTGTATTCCCCCAGACTATTCAACCCAATATAGAAGCAACGCTCCATAGTCCCCTTGTTTTCCTCTTTCTCCTGCAGTATTCTCAACTATTATATGATGTACTTGTTGTCTAATTAGTTTTTACTAACATCTGGCACATGAAAAACAACATAAACCACATAATAAAATTTTAGAAGATGCAATGAATGACTCCCATCATCATGTCTTCTTCCACTAAGGGAAATACAGATGTTATCCCCAAGCACCAGCTGAGCAGTCACCGTTTACACCATGAATGTTTGTGCTTCTTGATTTCAGCTGGTGCAGCCCTAACGTTCCAGAGCGCCATTGTGTTGGCTTGTGTTTTGTGCTTTATTCCTCTGTGCAGGGGTTACCCAATACACACACATCTGACTTGTGTCAGGGACCGTGTTACCAACCAAGAATATTCACACATCAGGGCGGTAACACCTAGCAACACACCAGGACTAGTGACACACTCTCAGCAGCACAGGTAACCCTCTTTACGCCACCAGAAGTGGAAGTTAGAAGACTGTATGGTATTGTGTTGGAAATATTTTAAAAGAGAAGTCCAGCGCAGGGCGAAAAAATCATTCTGGGCTGGATGTAGGGGAACAAGAAGTTATATTTCCCTGTCCTGGTGCCTGTGCAGCGCCATGTCCTGCTCCTGGACCCCAGCTGGCTGTCTTCTTAGCTTCCCTCTGGTTACGCCATGACCTGGTTGATGGATGCCCCACCCACTCAGTGACTGGGCTGGGACACCACTGCACTGATTGGCTGAGCGGGCTAAATCCCACCTGCTTGTGATGGTCAACCCGTGTCGTGACTTACGCAGAAATCGGGAGAAGAGGACACCTGGCTGGGTATGTGGTGCAGCCCAGGCATGGGAACAGGTGGGTATATTGTCTTTTTAAATTCCCCCTCACCCCCTGCCCATAATGATTTTTTGCCCCCTTCCCGCAAAACTTCTCCTTTAACTTCTTAACGGTGCATGGTGAGTATACCCGTCATGTGGCCGTTAAGGGTAAACTGAGAGGGCTCCCCTCCTCTAATAATAGTTTAAATCCCCCCCCCCTTTTCCCATTTTATAAATAAAATTAAATAAATAAACATATTTGGTATCGCTGCATGCGTAATCGCCCAAGTTATTAAATTCTCACATTCCTGATCTCACATAAGCGCAAAAACCCGCCAAAGTGCAAAATTGTGCATTTTTGCTTACATCAAATCCAGAAAAAATTTAATAAAAAGTGATCAAAAAGTCGCATATATGCAAACAAGGTACCGTAAGAAAGAACAGATCATGGCGCAAAAAATGACATCTCACACAGCCCCATAGACCAAACAATAAAAGCGTTAACAGAAAAAAAAAAAGACAAACTTGGTCAGCTCTCCTAGAACACCATTCACACTAGGCAGGAGCACGTTGCTATGGCTGAAGTTGCAAACACACAAAAACACAGAAAGATGCAACAGCTCACCTCAATGGCAAGATACAGACCCACTACAGACATGAAAATAGTTAAAAGCAGCCCCCCCCCCCCAACTGCTAAAAAAACTTCCATAAAAAAACTGCCCCACCACGGTACGGTGGCCTCATGCTCGGGACAGGCCTCAAAATAAAAGGAATTTCACCTTTTTTTTCCTATTTCACTGCACATATAATTTTTTTTCAGTTTTTTTTTCCAGCATATTTTATTGAAAAATTAAGTCTGTATTTGCAAAGTATAATTGGTGTCGCAAAAAAATAAGGGCTCATGTGGGTCTGTAGGGGAAAATATGTAACCTCTATGGCCTTTTAAACACGAGGAGAAAAAAAACAAACGCGCCAAAATGAAAACTGTCTCCGTCCTTAAAGGGTTAAGCCTCTCTGTACTTGGTGCACCTTCTCCTCATCTTCCTGTCTGGTATCGTCCATCTAAGCCACCTTGGGTGCCCGACAATCCATAAGCCAACCAACCTCAGTGTCAGCGTGTACCCCAAGGGACATGAAAGCGAGAGGACAATCAAGAACACGAGTATTTATCATGATACGATTGCCCATGGAGGCATTGCTCGATAGATGACCCCTTATTTGATCTGTCAATGTACTTGTTGCTTCATCTCCTCAGCAAGGTGGTCATTGATCCCTCACAACAACACCAGAAGCTTGCAAGGGGTTAACCCTCTGTCCCCTTACAGGCAGACAGACGCAATAACAATGGAAGTTTTGTAAGGGGACAATAGCTGGTCACGTGCAGTGTAACCCACATGTGCGGGAACAGAGGGGGTGGTAGATGATACAGAGGTTCACAGGCCGGATAGAAGTCCTCTGCCATGCTCTGCCCCATTCGGCGCTGCTCTAGGCATACTACAGTGGATCAGTTTTCCTGGAGTGTTCCTTTAAGTCTGCATCTCTTCTATCCAGGCTGTAATCATGGGATGACTCTTGAAGCTGCGGAGTTCCTCTGTCCGCAGTGTTTATGTGTTGTGCCTGTGGTTACAGCTGCGCCCTGTGGTTACAGGGTCTCTTATTGTCCTGCAGCCTGACCGCACACGTCCCCGGGGCCTCTTTCTGCCTCATTGCAATTTTCTTATTTTTGCTCTTTCAACATTTGCTAAAAATGAATCATTCAATATTAACCCTTTAAGTCACCTAGAGGAGCTTAACAAAGGCAAAAAGTCATCATCCTCTACAAAAAGAAAAAGATATTGGGTTTCTGCTCCCCACTGCCTCCCTTAATGCTCTCGGCCCCATAGAAGAGAATGCAGTCAATGGTCCTTACTGGATGTGGGTCCTTTTTGCTGAAATAAGTAAGTAAGGTTAAAAAACACAGATGTAACCGGCCATCAGTCCCAATTGTGTCCCATGGAGAGGAACACTGGAAGGTGATATCTCCTCCGTAACAGTGATAGGACCTGCTTGAGCAAAGGTTTTATGGGACTTCTGAAAAAACACTAACCTGACCGGTACACTGGCTTTCCTTGGATAGAACCCATCGATTGGTATTGCTGGGCTAAAAACTTTCTTCTCTGGGCTGAAGTGCCATGTAATGTCTACTGGTTCTACAATAGTTCCTTCTCTCTACAGCTGGGAGCTGAAGGTCCAGGAGATGTAAAGCTAACAGCCACGGCCATCCCCGTTCCTCTCCACCTGCTGCTGCGGTGGACGCAACGTCCTTGGGTCCTGCAACCCGGCCCCTCCACGAGTCTCCTCACCGCTCCTGCTCCGTCTAGTCTTTGCCGGCGCTGGTGAATCCCCTTAGACTCTACTGCCTGATGCGGCCTTCTCTATTGCTTGCCATGGCCCAGTGGATCCACATTCTCAACCGTTACACCAATATAGAAAATCGGTTCAGTATAGAAAATCGTTTGGTATAATAGGAGACACCGATTAATCGACTAATGGACGCTTGATAGAATTTGGACCTAAATTAATCGCTGATTCCTTGCAAACCGTTTGCACATCGTTCGGTGTAATAAGACGTGAAACAAATGCAGTAGCGGTGACACAATGACCGCAACGATCATAAGTAGCGATCATCGCTCTGTGTAATTGGGAGAACGATTTCAGGTCATTTGCCATAGCGTCGTTTGAGATGGTTAATTGTCAAAAAACGCTTTGTGGAATAGGACCTATGTTATAGGATCTATGTTACCCCTTTGCTCCTGTCAGTGCTGCTGCACAGACTTATATATGCTGCGGAGCATTGGAGCTGAAGTTTAGAAGGTCAGGCATAAGCAGTTAACCTGTAAGAGGTGAGGGGAGTCTCCAGGCTCCACTGATTTCATGGGTTCTGTTGCAGCTCCAGCCTTCACAGCCATTAGAGCAACTCCGCTGCTTCTAGGGCTTTCTATATGTCATCTAACTAGGGCACGAGACCTGCACTGACCATGTTAAAAAAAGAGCGCCACCTTTGCCCTGAGGTTGTGTGAGGTATTACAATTTGGCGCCAATGACTTCAGTGAAACTAAGCTGCAAAACCCACACCCAAACTGAAAGGTGCTGGAAAAGGTGCATGGCTTTCTAAGCCTGGATGACTCCTTTAGCGGGGATCACATGGCAGTAACTACAGAATAGATTGAAACTAAAAAGTTATTCAAGATTAGAAAAAATATATTTTCACCACAAAACAGCGCCACTTCTGTCTTCAGATTGTGTGTGGTATTACAACTTGGCTCTATTTACGTCAGTGGAACAAAGCAGCAATACCACACACCAACTGAGGACAGGGGTGGCGCTGTTTTGGGCAAGAAAAAAAAAGCAGCCATGTTTTTTCAAGTCCTGGATAACTCATTAAGAAGTTACTGCTGTGATAGTGCTGTGATTGGCCACCATGGTCCCCAAGATCTGATCAAATTACGACCTGAAAGATCACATGACCCTCCAATCACTCACTAGGTGAACCCACATTACTATGCAGAACCCCAGACATCACATGACTTTAACAACGAGGCTGATGCCTAAAGACAAATTCAGGTCTGCTACTCTGACAAGGTTAGCTCTGCTACATCTGTTCCTGTTTATTTGCCTTGGGCATGCTGAATATTTGCTGAATGGATTCAAGTTCTAAAAAATTCCTGTACAGTGTAATGCGAGCCTGAAGTTTCTCTGCCAAGGCAAAGGTTTAAAGTGAAGGGGGCTACCTCTGGTGAACTCATACTAATAGGTTAGGGAACTGCAAGCCCAGCAATTTCCTAATACAGTATAAGGTATATATGCAATTCCCTAAGGTATATCCACTGGCTGACTGGACGCTCTACAGGGAAAATTGTGAGAGCAGGGGTGGGGTGGTCAAAATCAACTCAGCTGCTGCAGAACTTCAGAATACGCTCTTCAGCTGTTACAGAGCCTCAAAAACACCCCAGTTGCTGCAT
The DNA here is from genome assembly GCF_027789765.1 of Dendropsophus ebraccatus. Lineage (NCBI taxonomy): Eukaryota > Metazoa > Chordata > Amphibia > Anura > Hylidae > Dendropsophus > Dendropsophus ebraccatus. The sequence continues at coordinate 77,876,983 of NC_091465.1, read as the reverse complement.
AAGTGATAACAGTGCAGTTACATCCAGTGACTAACAGGGGGGCACATTCTATAAGTCAATCACAGGTGATGATTTATCGGATTGGAGTTGTTGACATCTTTTTTTTCTCCATCTCAGCCCAGCTATCAGGAAGGCTTCTACCAGCCACGAATCAGCTCCACAGACAAAAATGTCAGGCTCCTCGTTCCACCAACATCCTCACCTCTGTACAAATTCCCTATCATTTATACCCCACACAGTAATATTGGCCACTTTGTACTCCCATATAATAGGCCCTTCTATGCCCCTATATAATAGTTACCCACCCCCATGCTCCATTATTGTAGTAAGTTCCCCTCTGTGCTCCCATATAGTAGTTAGTTCCCCTATATTGACACTCTTTGTGCTCTCATGTAGTATATAGTTCCTTTCTGTGTCCCCATGTAGAACATTGGTCCTTTCTGTACCCCCATATAGTATATAGGCCCCCCTCCAAGCCTCCATGTAGTATTTAGGTCGCCTCTGTGCCTCTATGTAGTATATACATATATCCACTCTGTGCCCCCATGTAGTATAAAGTTCCCCTCTGGGGTCTCTACTACACACCTCAGCTGCTGCAGAACCTCATATTACACACCTCACATTCTGCACAATATCATAATACAAACATCAGCTGCTGCAGAACCTCATATAAAATGCTGCAAAACATCATAATACCAGCCTCAGCTGCTGCAGAAGATTATAATACAGACCTCAGTTGCTGCAGAACCGTATAATGTACACCTCGGCTGCTGCAGAACCTCATAATACACACCTCAGCTGCTGCAGAAGATTATAATACAGACTCAGCTGCTGCAGAAGATTATAATACAGACCTCAGTTGCTGCAGAACCGTATAATGTACACCTCGGCTGCTGCAGAACCTCATAATACACACCTCAGCTGCTGCAGAAGATTATAATACAGACATAGAAACATAGAAACATAGAAGATTGTCGGCAGAAAAAGACCACTGGGTCCATCTAGTCCGCCCTTTTAGTATTTTCTTCCTTATTATCTTAGGATAGATATATGTCTATCCCAGGCGTGTTTAAATTCTGTTATTGTAGATTTACCAACCACCTCTGCTGGAAGTTTGTTCCAGGTATCTACTACTCTTTCAGTAAAATAATATTTTCTTACATTGCTTCTGATCTTTCCCCCAACTAACCTCTCACTGTGTCCTCTTGTTCTTGAGCTCAGTTTTTTACTAAAAACACTCCCCTCTTGAACCTTATTTAGTCCCTTAACATACTTAAAGGTTTCAATCATGTCCCCCCTTTCCCGTCTTTCCTCCAGACTATACAGATTCAAATCCTTAAGTCTTTCCTGATATGGTTTATGCCTCACACCCTCCACCATTTTTGTAGCTCGTCTTTGGACCCGTTCTATTTTATCAATGTCCTTTTTTAGGTGAGGTCTCCAGAACTGGACACAGTATTCCAGATGTGGCCTCACCAGAGCTCTATACAGCGGGATCACAATCTCCCTCTTCCTACTGGTTATACCTCTAGCTATACACCCCAGCATACGATTTGCTTTCCCCACCGCCTGGTTGCACTGGTGACTCATTTTAAGGCTTTCATAAATCATTACCCCTAAATCCTTCTCTTCTGAAGTCTTTTCCAACACAGTACTGCCGATGTGATACTCGGATAGAGGATTCCTCCTCCCCAAGTGCATTATTTTACATTTGGAAAGGTTGAACTTCAATTTCCACTGTTTGGACCACGTATCTAGCAAAGCTAAATCATTTTCCATATTACTGACACCTCCAGGAATATCCACCCTATTGCACACTTTTGTGTCGTCAGCAAACAGACAAACTTTACCTATCAACCCTTCTCCTATGTCACTTACAAACATATTAAAAAGAATAGGACCCAGAACAGACCCTTGTGGCACACCACTTGTAACCAGTCTCTGCTCAGAATATCCACCATTAACAACAACCCTCTGATATCTCTCCTTCAGCCAACCACAAATCCACTGAACTATCCAGGGATTTAGTCCAATTTTCTCCAACTTCTCTATCAGCTCTTTATGGGGAACTGTATCAAAAGCTTTGCTGAAGTCCAGATAGGCGATATCCACAGCACCACCTTCATCCAGCACTTTTGTGGCATAATCAAAGAAATCAATGAGATTAGTCTGACATGATCGGCCCTCAGTAAAGCCATGCTGGTTTGGATCCATCAAATTGTTGATTCTTAGGTGATCCATTATCTTCTTTTTTAGAAGAGTTTCCATCATTTTCACTACTACAGATGTCAGGCTCACTGGCCTGTAGTTACTGGGCTCTTCTCTATTCCCCTTCTTGTGGATTGGTATAACATTGGCTGTTCTCCAATCATCGGGGACATCTCCTGTTAGCAGGGATTGGTTATACAGATCTGTCAGGGGGGCAGCAATCACAGATCTGAGTTCTTTAAGACCTCAGTTGCTGCAGAACCGTATAATACACACCTCGGCTGCTGTAGAACCTTATAATACAAACCTCAGCTGCTGCAAAACCTTTATAATACAAACCTCAGCTGCTGTAGAACCTCATAATACACCTCAGCTGCTGCACAACCTTATAATACACACCTCAGCTGCTGCACAACCTTATAATACACCTCAGCTGCTGCACAACCTTATAATACACACCTCAGCTGCTGCACAACCTTATAATACACACCTCAGCTGCTGCACAACCTTATAATACACCTCAGCTGCTGCAGAACCTTATAATACCAACCTCAGCTGCTGCAAAACCTTATAATACACACCTTAACTGCTGCAGAACCTCATAATAAGTTTTGCCAAACGTCATAACACACACCTCAGCTGCTGCAGAACCTCATAATGCCTCCCTCAGGCTTATACATATATACTGGCTTTTGGCAACAATAAGTGTTCGGCTTTGTTGGAATAGTTTTTAGGACATTGTGTAGATGAAGAGCTGTATCCAGTAACCGCACTTCTCCTGCCCCTTTAAGCTCCTTTGTATAGAGAGAGGGGGGTTAGAGTCAGTGCAGCTGTGACTCACAAAACCATTCCAGTCTTACTATTCTCCGACCAGGAGTGTCCGCCTGTGACCAGGAAAAGGGCGGCCGATTGTTTCCTCAGCAGCAGGTATGGCATTTATCACTATCCACCTTCTCTATCTACACTTTGCATGTACATTAAGCATCTCCCATTTTTGGCTCTGGAAATCTTTTTTTTGTTCAGATGTAGCAGAGTTTAATGTGTCATTTAACTCTTAAAATATTCTGTGCATCGTGACCGCTAAGGTAATGGTTTGCCTGTAACTCTATGGAAACCCAAAGCTATCCCCTTGCAATCGTGACAAACTCAGCTCCGCTATAATGGCAATGAGCTAAAGCAAGACGCTGAACTGAACAAAACAGCTGAGGATGGAAACTTTTGGGTACATGACTGTGGTTGTTGCGGAGGGGAAGTAGGATCGTATATGCGGAGCTGATTTAGGAAGTCATTCTTGGATGTTATGAAGACATGGGACCCGCTGTATGTCTATGGTGCTGACATATAGAGAATACAATGTTCCTAGAGATCTGCTGCTTGTGGTTTGCTTGAGGAACTTGTAAGATAAAAACAGAAGATATCTCTACAAGTGGCCTTCAATGACTTGTAGCTTCTACCACTCCATTACTGGCTATAAGTTGCATGTGGACAAAATACTAGCGACAATGTATAACTGAGTGACAGAGAAGGATGTGACACCCACAGACAGCTACAGTAACTGTTCCTCAAACATCCATAGGACCAAATGACCATTGTATGACCAAGGTAGATGGAAAAAAAAAACTCACTTATATACTGAGGAGTGTAAGGGGATGACATTTTACCTGGAAGGTGGAAAGTTTCAGACATTTTACTTGACAGTTGGTACAGTACTGAAGTTCTACTTGGGAGGGGTACAGTACTGAAGTTCTACTTGGGAGGGGTACAGTACTGAAGTTCTTCTTCCTTGGGAGGGGTACAGTACTGGTGTGTTTCCTTTGGAGAGGTACAGTACTGAAGTTCTTCTTCCTTGGGAGGGGTACAGTACTGAAGTTCTTCTTCCTTGGGAGGGGTACAGTACTGGTGTTTTTCCTTGGGAGGGGTACAGTACTTGTGTGTTTCCTTGGGAGGAGTACAGTACTGAAGTTCTTCTTCCTTGGGAGGGGTACAGTACTGAAGTTCTTTTTCCTTGGGAGGGGTACAGTACTGAAGTTGAAGTTAGGAGGGGTACAGTACTGGTGTTCTTTCTTGGGAGGGGTACAGTACTAAAGCTCTTCTTCCTTGGGAGGGGTACAGTACTGAATTTCAAGTCGGGAGGGGTACAGTACTGAAGTTTTTCTTTCTCGGGAGGGGAGAGGTACAGTACTAAAGTTCTATTTGGGAGGGGTACAGTACTGGTGTTCTTTCTTGGGAGGGGTACAGTGCTGGTGTTCTTTCTTGGGAGGGGCACAGTACTGAAGTTCTTCTTTCTTGGGAGTGGTCCAGTACTGAATTTCAAGTCGGGAGGGGTACAGTACTGAAGTATTTCTTTCTTGGGAGGGGAGAGGCACATTACTAAAGTTCTATTTGGCAGGGGTACAGTACTGGTGTTCTTTCTTGGGAGGGGTACAGTACTGGTGTTCTTTCTTGGGAGGGGTACAGTACTAAATTTCTTCTTTCTTGGGAGGGTAGAGTACTGACGTTCAACTTATTTAGGAGGGATACAGTGCTAACGTTCTTACAGTATTAAAGGTCTACGTGGGAGGGGTACAGTTTTGAAGGTCTACTTATTTTTGAAGGCTACAGTACTGAAGTTGTTACTTTGGAGTCACTAAGGTTCTACTTACTTGAAGGTGGTACAATAGTAAAGCTCTACTGCAGGCATGTCCAAACTTTTTTCAAAGAGTGCCAAATTTGATGAAGTGAACATGTGCGAGGGCCGACCATTTTACATGCTACATGCTATATGCTTTATAACACAGGCAGATAATAGCAAGCTGGATACCTGGGGGGCCGTAAAAGTTCGGAACGCGGGCCGCAAATGGCCCTCCGGCCGGACTTTGGACGTGCCTGCTCTACTAAGAAGGTGACAAGATCAACCTCTTTAGTGGGTGTTATGGTACTAAAGTTTTACTTTTCAGGTAAATTACACTGTAAAGTAGTTTTGCTTACTCCAAAAGGTGATACAGTACTGAAGTCGGACGTACAACCCCACCACCACTCTGCTGTTTTTTATAGAACCAGTATGTGTTTACCATTGGGATGGGGGGGGGGTAACCGAAACCCCCTTCTTATCCCTAAAAACCCCAAGTCCCCTTCAACATGTAATAAATATATTATACCCCTTTACATACAGATTTACCCATGTGCCGATGTGTCACTAGAGTAACTGATGCAAGAAGAAACTAGAGTAACTGATGCTACTTTGTACAGTAGGTGTCATGGTTTTGAAGTTTTACCAGTTGGATGATGGATGGTACGTAAGTTTTATAAGCTTGGAAAGTATGGCATGGTATTCACATCTGACTTACTAAGTAGATAACTGGAAGTTCAGCTTTTTCTTTGTGTATTGTGCGACTAGACAAAATCCTAGAATATAGGTACAATATGTAGCAGAGCTGAATCCATATTTTAACTCCTTGTAGTGACACTATTGTGCATTGTAACAGCTCTATGTCACAATTTACCTTAGATCCTGTGCGCACACTCAGCTCTGCTACATCCTCAAGTAAATGTGTTTTCTCTGCTCTATAATGTTTTATACTAAGCGCAGACGTTTCTATTGCAGACTTCATCATTATGGAGAATTCAACTCTTTTTCCATCCTCACCCAATGCTTTGGCACTGCAACTGGAGGACGAAGAAGAAGAGTATGTCCTTCTGGAAGATCTGCCATCAGAGCTGGAGACCACACTCCGGTACCTGTCCATTATCATTTACAGTATATCCTTCCTGCTGGGAACCATAGGTAATGGCTTGGTGATCTGGATTGCTGGATTTCGGATGAAGAGGACAGTGAACACTGTGTGGTTTCTGAATCTCGCCATTGCCGATTTTATCTTCACCTTCTTCTTACCACTGAGTATCACCTACACAGCCCTCGGATTCGATTGGCCCTTTGGGACCTTACTATGTAAACTCAACAGCACCGTGGCTTTCTTGAACTTATTTGCCAGTGTCTTCCTCCTCACTGTTATTAGTGCAGATCGTTGTGTCTCCGTCGTAAGACCAGTGTGGGCCCAAAACCATAGGACCACCAGACTAGCCAACGCCATAGCGCTAGCCATATGGCTGGTTGCCTTTTGCCTCTGTTCCCCATACTTGGCCTTCAGGGACACCATAAGAGACAATGAAGCCAATGTTACCCATTGCTATAACAATTACGCCTTTTCTGATGACTTTGATGACTTGGAGGTGGTGGCCCTCAGATCCATGAGGCACCAGGTGATGATCTCTGTCCGGTTTCTTTTTGGGTTCTTGCTCCCTTTTGGGTTAATCTTAGTTTTTTACTCCTTGATGGCCCTCAAGTTGAGGAGGAGTCAACTCTCTTGGTCCAGTCGACCATTCAAGGTGATAGCCACTGTGGTAGCTGCTTTTTTCCTTTGTTGGTTCCCCTATCACATCCTTTCAGTCTTAGAAGTTGTCATGCACCATTGGGACAACAAAATGTTAAAATCTGCAGTTCTTATAGGAAGTCCTCTAGCGACAAGCCTGGCTTTCTTCAACAGCTGCTTAAATCCTTTCTTATACGTCTTCTTGGGGAGGGACTTCAAGGAATCTTTGCGAAGGTCTATCCTTTTGGCTTTTGAAAGTGCATTTAGTGAAGAACATGGTAAAAATACCTATAGCCAGGGGAAGACAAGATCAGTGTCCGACCAAGAGTCTCAATTTACCTGACTGAGCCTGGACTCGCCATGAATTTGTGGGCGAAAGGATTTGTGAGTTTCGATTATTCTCCAGATTTCCACACTCTAAGGATCTCAGACCTTGACATGGTCCATACCAGACCATGATGTACTATGGGACACATGGGACAGGGACCAAATATCTTGCTTTCTAATGTAATGTCGGAAAGATTGAAGAAACTTAAAGGAACAATCCAAACTTGTATCAAGCACCAAAACTAAAGATTCATCATTCCAACAAAAATTTTTGGATATTTAGAAACAGACCTTCATACCTGACAAAGAGGGTGTTAAGATGGTGTAACCAAAAATATAGGATTTTAAAGGTGAATCTGAGCTGAACTAAACCCCCTGCATTGCCTTGTAATAATACATTGTTTTTACTGTATGTCGATGAACTATCGGTCCTGCTCTAGTTTGTAGGTGTGTTAAAGAAAGTATTATGGGGAGGGGAGTTGGCCGTCCCATTGAAGATCATTACAGTAAGTAATGCTGCGTTTACACGAAATGATAATTCGCCCGATTGTACGATTAACGATTTCGAAGTAACGATTTTTTTATAACGATCAGCGTTTAGAGGGAACGATATATTGTACGGAAAAATCGTTTTGCGATCGCTTAAGCCTATCTCGCACATAGGTTAAATCGGTAACGACTGTTTACACGGAACGATCTGCGAATTTTTTGCGAACGACGATTTAAGAACATATTGTAAGATCAAAATGAACGATTTCTCGCTCCTCGTTTGATCGTTCAGTGCGTTTACACGTACGATTATCGTTCGAATTCGATCGTTATCGTGCAAATTCAAACGATAATTGTCTGTGTAAACGCAGCATAAGTGGCTGATATAGGGAAGCAATTGATTATATAAGGGAAATAATTCAGCAGAGCAGCAGAGAGCACTGTGTCAGACCTGGAAAGAATACACCACTTTCTGCGGGAAATACAGCAGCTGATGAGTACTGGAAGACTTGAAGACTTTTAAATAGAAGTAATTTACAAATCAATATAATTTTCTGAAATCAGTTGATTAATGGATTGTCCACAGAGGACGACCCCTCTTATGACACTTGGAATCAAGGGCGCTTTAAAGATTTTATATATATGTATATATAGCAGTACCTTGGTTTAAGAGTAACTTGGATTAAGAGCGTTTTGCAAGAAGAGCTCACAGTTTTTCAAAATTGTAACTTGGTTTAAGAGCATTGCTTTGGTTTAGGAGCTCACGGAACTGGGTGGGAGGGCGAGTGGGGGAGGGGCATGGTTTGCACAGGGTGGTCTACAGCCCTGTACTCTGACCCAGGAAGTCTCCCTCACCTTCCAAATCATAGTAGATCCACTTTAGGCTGGGGCTTACATCACGTGACAGGACTGTGGCCATAGCTGTAACCCATAGCCCTATCTTCCTGGACAAAGAATGTTGCTATACTGTGCTCTCCCTATACCCTGCTCATTCCTTCCTGCAGTCTCTGTAATCTCTTGTGTTTCTCATCCTCTCCATTCCTACTATAATGTGCCTGCACTCACATTCAGCTATGCACACTGCTGCTATAATGTGCCTGCACTTACACTCAGCTATACACACTGCTGCTATAATGTGCCTGCACTCACACTCAGCTATACACACACACTGCTGCTGTAATGTACCTGCACTGACACTCAGCTATACACACTGTTGCTATGATGAGCCTGCACTTACACTCAGCTATACACACTGCTGCTATAATGTGCCTGCACTTACACTCAGCTATACACACTGCTGCTATAATGTGCCTGCACTTACACTCAGCTATATATACTAACTGCTGCTATAATGTGCCTGCACTTACACTCAATTCAACACTCCATTCAAACTGTTGTATAGAAAAGTTTCTGTCAATGTCCTCCTGCACAGCTTTGTGATTCTCACTTCCTTTTTGGACCATACTGAACACACACCCTCTTTCCCATTGCTGTCATGTGACCACACAGACCTCTGACAGCAGCCCTGCTTCTCTATTCTAGCCTGTTGTACTACGCTCCTGCATTATGGGGATCTGCAGTTCCATCCTGTATCTACAAACTGCTGCTGTCTCTTCAGTTTTATGCAGTTACTATACATTATACTCCACATGCTGATTACTATCCTGTACAGTAACTTATAATATCACATATTCAGATGTTTCTCATTGTTTGTTTCATCAGTTCTACATGTTATTTAGAATAAAAAAAAAATCATTATTTTTGGGGTGTGGAACCAATTGTCTGCATTTCTATGATTTCTTATGGAAAATTTGCTTTGGTTTAAGAGTGAAATTGGATTACAAGCACAGTCCCAGAACGAATTATGCTCGTAATCCAAGGCACCACTGTATATATATATATATATATATATATTTATGTCATAGAAGCAGCAGAAATCGGTATATGTTATCTGGACATCAGTCATGCGTAAAACACCCTACAATAGGAAGTTAATCAGTGGAATTGATGCTGCCGATTATGGCCGGGCCCTGTCCCAATATGTGGGTAAGTGTACAGGAAGCTGCAGATTGAGAGTTAGATATAGAAAGGACATACACACCCCTGTATCTATAGCATCCCACTGTGCTACTGGGTATGTTGACAAGTCAGATGTTTCATGACGATTCTGGTATGGGTTCTGGGACAAAACCCCCGTAAATGTATGTGCGGAAAGCATATTGTTAAGTCCCCCCTAATAATCTGCATCCAGATCAGAAACCGCATATGAGTCAGATCCGAAGGGCTCAGAACGTACTCTTACAACTTTTTTTTTTTATTATTCAAATCAACTGGTGCAAGAAAGTGGCAGAGATTTGTAATTTACCTCTATAAAAAAAAAAATCTTAATTCTTCCAGTACTTATCAACTGCTGTATATCCTGCAGGAAGTGGTGTATTCTTTCCAATCTGGAGAGCAGGAGAGGTTTTCTGGTTCAATGTTTTTATTAGGTTTGTTTTAAGAACAAATTTCAAAAGAGAAAATCTATAAGCACTGACTTTAGTGCCAATAGCACAGTTAACATGTTTGTACAACAAGCTTACGTATGGAGAGGTTTTCTATGGGGATTTACTAGTAAGCTGCACAGTTCCTGACATGGCCAGAGGTGGCAGCAGAGAGCACTGTGTCAGACTAGAAAGAATACACCACTTCCTGTAGGACATACAGCAGCTGATTAGTATTGGAAGACTGGAGATTTTTTAGTAGAAGTAAATTACAAATCATTGGCACTTACTGGGACCATTTGATTTGAAAGAATTTTTTTGGGTGAACTACCAGTATCATGGCTGTTGCTACAATCCTGCATGAGATGCATAAGACCCCGACCTCAGCTTCGGGTGCTGGGAAAAATTTGATCCAGTCCTGGGAAACTGGTAGAAGTTTCCCAGGACTGGATCCAGCTTTTCCCAGCACCCGGAAAGGAGTGGCACTGAGTTAAAATACAGCCAGGTGATAAGCACATTAAGGGATAATGAAGCGCTTTGCTTAGTTATTACTGTAAATTCGCTCATCTCTACCAGTACTCATCAGCTGCTGTATGTCCTGCAGGAAGTGGCATATTCTTTCCAGTCTGACACAGTGCTCTCTGCTGCCACCTCTGTCCATGTCGGGAACTATTCAGAGTAGGAGAGGTTTTCTATGCGTAGTTGCTGCTGCTCTGGACAGTTCCTGACATGGACAGAGATGGCAGCAGAGAGCACTGTGTCAGACTGAAAATAAAACATTTCCTGCAGGACATACATCAGCTAATAAGTATAGGAAGACTTAAGATTTTTTAATAGAAGTAATTAACAAATCTATATAACTTTTTGATATCAGTTGATTTGAAACCAAAAGATTTTCGCTGGACAACCCCTTTGAGAAACTCCTTTATTACAGGTTGAAGTAGACGTGGTCACCTCCATTGTGCTTCCTGTATGGTGACACACAACATGCCTGAGAATTCACTGTTGGTGAGGAAGAAACATCTTCTTCTTATCATTACTTCTCAAAGCTCAGGGTATGAGGTCAGGAGATAGCTGGTACCACGAAGAGCAGTAATTGGGTATTTATCTCTGGCTACCAGAGGGTGACATATCTGCATGGTGTAACCCCATCTGGTAACCTGACTCAGCTATATACACTGTCTGTAAGTGACTTATTATGGTAAATGCTATGGCTTAGATATCCACTATTGACATGGAAGCATTTCTTAGAATTCAATGACTCCTACAGTCATGTTATAAAAGTTCTAGCCAAACTGCTTATATATCTGCATCAGTGAAGGCGTAGTACACCATCTATATTGTAGCTACAGTTTAAAGGAAAAGTGACACCTAAATTTTCTTTTACTGATTAGACTCAGATACTAAAATTTGCTCTTTTATTGTAATGTTTCTATTTCTGACTGTACCTTTTTTTTTTTAATTTCTGTACTTTTTGTACTTTATTATGTACTTTTTGTACATTGTTATGGGGGCGGCCATCTTGTTTGGGCTGTTCTTAAAGGGGAACTCCAGATAAGGAAAACTTGTTTTCTATTAAAAGTACATTACAATTTATATAGATGTGTCTATACAATGTATTACCGTATCTGTGCGGTTCTGCCACACTGGTAGCTGATGGAAATCCAGCACAGGCTGATGATGCAGACAGGTGGCAGGGCGTGATGTCACAGGAGGCGGGGCTGGATCCCCCAATCCCCTGAGTGATTCACCATCTCTGACCGGCCAGGAGCAGCTTCTGCACTGATTTCTCTGATTGTGCAGAAGTCTGCAGTAAAATTAGGGCTGTGTTCACACATGTTGGAGTGTCATTGCAGTACTGCAGCATATTCACAAAAATGATGCAGTAAAATAAGTAAATGATGCTAAACGGCAGAGAGGATCAGAGCCTTATTGTGGGGCTCAACTTCAAAGATAAAAGATGCTTGATCATAATATGTGCGTGAAAATGAAAAGAAAAAAAAAATCTAAAAGTTCTTTACTTTATTCCAATATCAGCACTACAGGTAGAGAATACAGCGTGCTGTGTGGTGTTACAGGTAGAGAATACAGCGTGCTGTGTGGTGTTACAGATAGAGAATACAGTGTGCTGTGTGGTGTTACAGGTAGAGAATACAGTGCTGTGTGGTGTTACAGGTAGAGAATACAGCGTGCTGTGTGGTGTTACAGGTAGAGAATACAGTGTGCTGTGTGGTGTTACAGGTAGAGAATACAGCGTGCTGTGTGGTGTTACAGGTAGAGAATACGTGGTATAGGTAGAGAATACAGCGTGCTGTTTGGTGTTACAGGTAGAGAATACAGCGTGCTGTGTGGTGTTACAGGTAGAGAATACAGGGTGCTGTGTGATGTTACAGGTAGAGAATACAGCGTGCTGTGTGGTGTTACAGGTAGAGAATACAGCGTGCTGTATGGTGTTACAGGTAGAGAATACAGCGTGCTGTGTGGTGTTACAGGTAGAGAATACAGCGTGCTGTGTGGTGTTACAGGTAGAGAATACAGCGTGCTGTGTGGTGTTACAGGTAGAGAATACAGTGTGCTGTGTGGTGTTACAGGTACAGAATACAGCGTGCTGTGTGGTGTTACAGGTAAAGAATACAGCGTGCTGTGTGGTATTACAGGTAGAGAATACAGTGCTGTGTAGTGTTACAGGTAGAGAATACAGTGTGCTGTGTGGTGTTACAGGTAGAGAATACAGTGTGCTGTGTGGTGTTACAGGTAGAGAATACAGCGTGCTGTGTGGTGTTACAGGTAGAGAATACAGCGTGCTGTGTGGTGTTACAGGTAGAGAATACAGCGTGCTGTGTGGTGTTACAGGTAGAGAATACAGCGTGCTGTGTGGTGTTACAGGTAGAGAATACAGGGTGCTGTGTGGTATTACAGGTAGAGAATACAGTGCTGTGTAGTGTTACAGGTAGAGAATACAGTGCTGTGTGGTGTTACAGGTAGAGAATACAGTGTGCTGTGTGGTGTTACAGGTAGAGAATACAGCGTGCTGTGTGGTGTTACAGGTAGAGAATACAGCTTGCTGTGTGGTGTTACAGGTAGAGAATACAGTGTGCTGTGTGGTGTTACAGGTAGAGAATACAGCGTGCTGTGTGGTGTTACAGGTAGAGAATACAGCGTGCTGTGTGGTGTTACAGGTAAAGAATACAGCGTGCTGTGTGGTCTTACAGGTAGAGAATATAGTGCTGTGTAGTGTTACAGGTAGAGAATACAGTGTGCTGTGTGGTGTTACAGGTAGAGAATACAGTGTGCTGTGTGGTGTTACAGGTAGAGAATACAGCGTGCTGTGTGGTGTTACAAGTAGAGAATACAGTGCTGTGTGGTGTTACAGGTAGAGAATACAGCGTGCTGTGTGGTGTTACAGGTAGAGAATACAGCGTGCTGTGTGGTGTTACAGGTAGAGAATACAGCGTGCTGTGTGGTGTTACAGGTAGAAAATACAGGGTGCTGTGTGGTATTACAGGTAGAGAATACAGTGCTGTGTAGTGTTACAGGTAGAGAATACAGTGCTGTGTGGTGTTACAGGTAGAGAATACAGTGTGCTGTGTGGTGTTACAGGTAGAGAATACAGCGTGCTGTGTGGTGTTACAGGTAGAGAATACAGCGTGCTGTGTGGTGTTACAGGTAGAGAATACAGCGTGCTGTGTGGTATTACAGGTAGAGAATACAGTGCTGTGTAGTGTTACAGGTAGAGAATACAGTGTGCTGTGTGGTGTTACAGGTAGAGAATACAGCGTGCTGTGTGGTGTTACAGGTAGAGAATACAGGGTGCTGTGTGGTGTTACAGGTAGAGAATACAGCGTGCTGTGTGGTGTTACAGGTAGAGAATACAGCGTGCTGTGTGGTGTTACAGGTAGAGAATACAGCGTGCTGTGTGGTGTTACAGGTAGAGAATACAGCGTGCTGTGTGGTGTTACAGGTAGATAATACAGCGTGCTGTGTGGTGTTACAGGTAGAGAATACAGCGTGCTGTGTGGTGTTACAGGTAGAGAATACAGCGTGCTGTGTGGTGTTACAGGTAGAGAATACAGGGTGCTGTGTGGTATTACAGGTAGAGAATACAGTGCTGTGTAGTGTTACAGGTAGAGAATACAGTGCTGTGTGGTGTTACAGGTAGAGAATACAGGGTGCTGTGTGGTGTTACAGGCAGAGAATACAGGGTGCTGTGTGGTGTTACAGGCAGAGACTACAGAGCGCTGTGTGTGTGGGACAACAATGAAATGATAAAGTAAATCATGCAAATATTTCAGTAACACAATGAAACTGCAATGTGTGAACACAGCCTAGATGTTCTGCAACAGATTTAGGTGGGGAATGTGCAAGGTGGGGGACTGTGATGAATGGCTGAGGGAAAGCATTGCATTCTGGAACCTGTAGTACTGTGTACAGCTGCTCAACCAGGAAGTGCAGAAACACAAAACAGAACAAACCCCCCCAAACAAATGGATTTTTGGTAGTTTCAAAACTGGAATAGATAGGTAAGTAACGCGTTATGCTTCTGCAGAGGTTTCATTTTTAACCTCTACCTGAAGTTCCCCTTTAACAGCATTTAGTGACATGCTTTACAGCAAGCCTCATGGACATAGACAACAACAGACAGAATCTGTCCCCTTGAGATAAATGTGAAACATTACTGAGTGTGCTCTGTGACCTGTGAAGAGGTCATTCCACAAGGAACTGCTATTATCTCCTCTTTCTATTGGTGGCACATGACTCTGCAATGCTGTACAGATCGCTTTACAGCAGCCTCCTCTTATCACCACAGCCACAACAGGAAGTCTCAGCTTAGTTTTAGCCCCGGTGGTAAGAATGAAAACTAAAAGATTTCAGGATTATTTTAGAAAAAATGTAAAATTTAAAAAAAGTCACCAAAAATTCTTAAAAAATATGTTTAACATAAAAACATTATTTAAACAATAAGTCATTTTCTAATTAAGCTGTCCCTTTAAATTAGTAGGAGTGGTTTAAATGGTCGGGGTCTGGATATTAAGACTATTAAGAAAACGGAGACAGAGTTCCTGTCTCGGCCAGAGATGTCAGCAGAGAGCAGTGTGTCAGACTGAAAATAAAACAACATTTCATGCAGGACATACAGCAGCTAATAAGTAAAGGAAGACTTGAGATTTTTTGGAATAGAAGTAAATTACAAATCTATATAACTTTCTGAAACCAGTTGATTTAAAAGAAAAAGGTTTTTGCCGGAGTACCCCTTTAACTCAGTCCAAGACTCACTCCATATCTAACATATTACATTACAGTAGCAAACTCAGCTCTGCTACATGTCTATGTGTAGACTGCTCTTCTGTATGAAAAACCTTTGTAAAATTCATCAGGAAAATGATAAACCCAAAATCCAGATGACGCAGACCCCCCAGTGAGACCCGTATGACTGTTCCTGGGAGGGAGATGATGAGATCTGCTTTATCTCACTATGAAAAGTTCAGATCGGTCGGTGGGGATTCCCTGAGATCGGTGCTGCTGGAAATACCAGAATAGCCTACTACATCTATACAATCACGACTGGGAGGAGCCATATAGAGTTCCTGCAGTGAACGTCCACAATCCGAACAAGCCACGTACAATAATCACATCCAATCCCATCAAAGCGACTCTCATAGACTTTCTAGGAATCTGAACACTGCTTCAGAGGGGATAAGAGGGGGTAATTTTCCTCCTTAGGGTACGTTCACACGTACCGGATCCGCAGCTGATTTCTTGCTGAGAATTCGCAGCGAGACCCGCTGCGGATCCTGTACTGTGAAGTTGAATGGGTCCCATACACGCAGCAGATCCACTGCGTGTATGGGACCTGGCCCCTTTAACCCTCCTGCCGCCAGCCACCCGCAGCCCTGGCTCCTTTAACCCCCCGGCCGCTTACAGGCCACTTATGCTCAACGAGGAACTGTAGGAGGAAAGGATATGCAAATCAGCTCTCGTACGCCATCTTTTCAAAGTAGTTTTCCCTTAAAGGGGTACTCCAGCAATTTTGTTTTCTTTCAAATTAACTGTTTTCAAAAAGTTATATAGATTTGTAAATTACTTCTAATTAAAAATCTCCAGTCTTCCAGTACTTCTCAGCTGCTGCATGTCCTGCAGGAAGTGGTGTATTCTTTCCCATCTGACACAGTGCTCTCTGCTGCCACCTTTGTCTGAGACAGGAACTGTACAGAGCAGCAGCAGCAAATCCCTATAGACTGGAAAAAAAGTGGAAAGAATACACCACTTTTGCAGGGCTTACAGCAGCTGATAAATACGTATCAGTGGTCAGGCAGTAAACAGTGCTGTGCAATGAAGAAATGAGGAAATGATTCCAGATTGCACCATGCCGCGGAATCCTTAAAAACACACTGTATACTGGAAATGGCAGCATGAGGTGTTTCATCATATAAACCAGGGGTGGGGAACCTCCGGCCCGCGGGCCGCATCCGGCCCCTGAGACCTCCCGATGCGGCCCGCGGCCCGCGGCTCCCCTGTGACAAGCGCTGCTCTGGAGGAAGGAAGGAGCCGGCGCACACAGCATCCTCTGTGACAGCTGCCGTGCTGTCTGTGTCGGCTCCTTCCTCCTCCAAAGCGGCGCGTGTCTTCAGTCTCCTGCGGGCCGCGCGCGATGACGTCATTTCATTGCGCGCCGCACTGCAGGAGAAGACCGGCACAGAGGACCTGGGAGAGAAGAGGACCTGGACAGCGTGGGAACGGAGGAAAGGTGAGAGGGATGTTTATTTTTTTTTATTTGGGGGTTAAATAGGCTACCAGGGACATGATTGATGGGGGGGGATAACTAGGCTACCAGGGACATGACTGATGGGGGGGGATAACTAGGCTACCAGGGACATGACTGATGGGGGGGGGATAACTAGGCTACCAGGGACATGACTGATGGGGGTTAACTAGTCCACCAGGGACATGAGTGATGGGGGGGGGGGATAACTAGGCTACGAGGGACAAGACTGTTGGGGGTTAACTGGTCCACCAGGGACATGACTGTTGGGGGGGGGGGGATAACTAGGCCACCAGGGACAAGACTGTTGGGGGTTAACTGGTCCACCAGGGACATGACTGTTGGGGGTTAACTGGTCCACCAGGGACATGACTGTTGGGTGTTTACTGGTCCACCAGGCATATGACTGTTGGGGGTTAACTGGTCCACCAGGGACATGACTGTTGGGGGTTAACTAGGCTACCAGGGACATGACTGTTGGGGGTTAACTAGGCTACCAGGGACATGACTGTTGGGGGTTAACTAGGCCACCAGGGACATGACTGTTGGGGGTTAACTAGTCCACCAGGGACATGACTGATGGGGGTTAACTAGGCTACCAGGGACATGCCTGATGGGGGTTAACTAGGCTACCAGGGACATGCCTGATGGGGGTTAACTAGGCTACCAGGGACATGACTGGGGGGGTTAACTAGGCTACCAGGGACATGGCTGGGGGTTAACTACAATAGCAGGGGCACTAGGCGAACAATACCTTGCCTTGCCCTGGGTGCTGCAAACCCCCGCTACTAACTGCCGCGCACGGTATGCGGCCCTCGAATTATTTTATTAATGCCCAACCGGCCCTTGACATGGAAAAGGTTCCCCACCCCTGATATAAACCATTGCCGTACATGATTATATAATACACAGATTAACATAATAAAGATAAAATGAGCAGGACCTGAAGACTAGATCAGCTGATCATTGTTGTCATCTATGTTTGTGGTGTAATTGGTTATTATTGTTTGGAGGTAAAGTTGCCGGGTGGTGCAGCACATAATATTTTCAGGCGGTGGGCTCTGGGGTGTATCTGGCAGCATCATGCAGCAAAAGTGGGACCCTTATACATAGATAGAGACTTTTCTCGGTTGCACTGTAGTTTACAGTCACACAACAGCCAGTGGACGTTGGGCATGGGGAAAGGGTCGTTCTGGTTGACAGGGCGGCTCCAGGTTTTTGCGGGCCTTTAAGTGACAGAGCCTCATTGGGCCCCTCATCCATCCATCCTATGCACAATCACTTGAGACATCACTTAAATATACACACACACACTACTGACTGACACACACACTGACACACATACACATTACTGCCTGACACACACATTACTGACTGACAGACATTACTGACACACACACACACACACACACACATTACTGACTGGCACACACACACACACACAAACACACATTACTGACTGACACACACACACACACACACACACACATTACTGACTGACACACACACACACATTACTGCTTGACACACACATTACTGACTGACACACATTACTGACACACATACACATTACTGCCTGACACACACACACACACACACACACACACATTACTGACTGGCACACACATTACTGACTGGCACACACATTACTGACTGGCTGACACACACATACACCTAGGTGGGGATTTACTAAGCTTACGCCAGGGAGAAGGGGCAGATTCTCCCCTTCTCCCTGGCGTATGCCTCCCGTGCGCCCCACTTGCCCGATGGGCGGGCTGGCGGAGCTTGTGGGAGCGTGATGAGGCAGGGAGGAGGCGTGGCCTCTTTCTGCCCCTCATTTATCATGATTTACCTCTGCTCACAAGCGCAAATTATGACGCAAATCTACACCTGCTGCAAGCAGGTATAGATTTGGTACGCTGGGCGCAGATTCGGGTGCCTGGCTGGCCAGGTTTCACTAAGAGGCGTACTGCCACGAAAAGGGGGAGGGGCTTATTATAAGACCGGCGTACTTGTAAATCCCCCACCTAGTACTTACAGCTCAGTCTTATCTCTCTACCTCTCTGCCCTGCTGATCTCTGTAGTATTGAGGACCTGCGGGTCATGTGATCAGGTCCTTTATCGCTCTCTGTGCAGGACGCTCACAGGTCCTGCTCCTTCTCCTGTGTCTTCTGATCAGTGCATCGGGCCCCTCTTCCTCTCTGGGCCCCTGGAGGGGCTGGGGCCCCGGCACTTGCTTGGGTAAGCCCTGTGCTGACATCAGTCCTGCCAGTTGATACAATATATTTGAGAACAACATGGGTTGATGGGAAATCTATTAAGTTTGTGGATTGCTTTCATTTTTGAAACGTGGAATCTGTTTGGTTGCTATGTGTGCAGGGCAATAACTGTCTGGATTTGCCCATAGCAACCAGTCCCAAGCTGAGCCGTGATTGGTTGCTATGTGTGCAGGGCAATAACTGTCTGGATTTGCCCATAGCAACCAGTCCCAAGCTGAGCCGTGATTGGTTGCTATGGGCAACACCAGACAGTGTTCATCTCATTCAGTTTTGGATATTGAAAGTAAAAGCATCGGGGCTGCTAGATGTGAATGACATAGGAGCCGGGTCAGCACCTTTATGTGACAGGCTGTCAAGTGAACTTTCCTCTGTCTGCTCCCCGGATCTCTGCGTATTGTTAGGCTCCAACATACGGCCATATTGGTTTTGCTGGTCAAAAAATCACAGATTGGCCGTCACAGACCACAATAGAACGATAGTCCGGACCACATAACTTTTTAGGACTTTTCTCCAGGCAAATGCATGGACCGTGGTCAGTCATGTTCAATGGCCATAGAAAAGAATAGGTCCTTGCAATTGCAGATATTATACGGACAGTGTTCTGCAGACGTGTGCAAGATGCCTTGGTCTCAACGTCACAAACATTTGTAATGTGGTTTGGCATAGAAGAAGCTATGGAGCAATAGTGACGTGGCAATGGTCAGCATCCTGTAACCTGACTTTAATAAATCACTTCCCTTCAGATTCTTTTGCCTCACTACATCTATCCATTTGCCCTACTGCCGTGGCCCAAGGAGCTGGATACTGGTGTTGCACTAGCCGGTGGGCTCTGGTGTTTTGGGTGACTTGTCATGGCGGTCAGGAGTGGTAATACTCACCCCCAACACACGGGCACCAGACCTTTGGTAGAACTGGGGAGAAGTGCAGGGTGCAGTGACAGATGACAGAGATGAGTCCCATAGAAACAATACTTGAACTTTACTTAAAAGCTTCAGTATGATGCAAAAAAAAAACCAGTGCTTTAGGTACTCAATGCAACAATACAGTGAATATCTCATAGGCAACTTGAGGTAGAAAAAAACGCAAGAGTCAAGTAAAGAAGCAGCAGCAGATAGGGGCTGGATAGGAGCCATTGCCGAATTAGTACAGTACTCTGCCAGGATGTGTGTGAAGTGTATCTTTGTACTTGCATTTAGATAAATCTGTGCTATCTGACCGCCTTCTGCCTACACAATCTGGGAGACCGCTCTGTGTGGTAGTACGAATCCCAGGCCTCTGTCTCTAGATAACTAGTGAAAGTTTTCCCAAGTAGTCGAGTATTGTGAGTAAAGAGCGGCTAACTTGCAATCTGTGCTCTACTGCGGATCAGTCCCTCTTCCTTTCTTCTTAGGGGGTGACTGTCCTGAAGTGAAGATCCTCAGTGTAGGTAAGGGTGTTTCCTATTAATATGGTTACCCCAAGTCTTGGTCTAGCAGCGCATTACTGCTGTTTTGAGTCTCTCAAAAACAGGTGTTGTCTCTTCTCTAGCCGGAACCACAACTACTACTGAGCTACAAAGGAAGTGTGTGTGTGTGTGTGTGTGTAAGAGAGTATAAAAACAGGTTAAGGCTATGTTCACACTACGTAAAATAATGGCTGTTGTCCGTGCCGCAAAACTACAATGCAATGTAACTACGGCCATTGAATTCACACTACGTATCAGATAACGGCCGTTGTTCATACGGCCCCATGAAAATGAACATGTCAATTATTTCCGGCCGGTAATACTGCAACAACGGCCGTGGATTTCAATGCGGCTGCGAACGTAAAACTTATATCTGCCGAATTAAACTTGATTTTGATGTAAAAAAATTTCGGAGTGGTTTCTCGGGCTGGGCGCAGTATTTAAAGTAAATGACCTGTTTCATCCCGTTTATAAAAATGGTGGGAATCAGAATTAAACAACGGCCATAGTTTCACGACTAGCCTGTACGATCGTAATTCTACGGCCGTAGTTTTGGTCGCAAAAGTCGGGCCGGTAAAAACAACGGCCGTTATTTTACGTAGTGTGAACATAGCCTAAACCTTTCTACATAAAATGAAGCTGTGCACAGGGGGAGTGAGACACCTAGTGGCTGGAGTAGGGCACAGCAATTAACTGCACTAGCTGTGGGACTTGAGCGAACTAGTTTTACCTGGGTGTGTAAAGACAAGAAGAACCACCCAAAGTTGGACACTACACTACTATTAACCTACCCCTTCATCCATGCGTCCACTTTCCCTGCTATTTATCCATCTACTCATCCATGTATCCACTTTCCCTACTCTTATTAGACTACCCATCTACCCATCCATGCATCCACTTTCCCTACTATTCATTAACCCACCCATCCATTCATCCTTCTGTCTACCATTCATCCGTGAGTTGATCCATTCTCTACTTATACATTAATCCATCCATCTATCAGAGGTTAGTTGGGGGAAAGATCAGAAGCAACGCAAGAAAATATTACTTTACTATACAGTAGTAGATGATTGGAACAAACTTCCAGCAGATATGGTAGATAAATCTACAATAACTGAATGTAAAACTGCCTGGGATAGACATATATTTATCCTAAGATAATAAGAAGGGAAAAACTAAAAGGGCAGACTGGATGGACACTGTGATCTTTTTCTGCCGACAATCTTCTATGTTTCTGTATCTCCATCTATCTACCATCCATGCCTCCACTTACCCTACTATCCATCCATCTACCATACTATTCATTAACCTACCAATTCATCCATGCATCCCCTTACCGTACTGATCATCCATCTACTCATCTATACATCCATGCATCCCCTTACCCTACTGATCATCTACTCATCTACTCATCCATCCATCCATCCCCTTACCCTACTGATCATCCATCTACTTATCCATCCATCCATGCAACCCCTTACCCTACTGATCATTCATCTATTCATCCATCCATCCATGCATCCCCTTACCCTACTGATCATCCATCTACTCATCCATCCATCCATGCATCCCCTTACCCTACTGATCATCCATCTACTTATCCATCCATCCATGAATCCCCTTACCCTACTGATCATCCATCTACTTATCCATCCATCCATGCATCCCCTTACCCTACTGATCATCCATCTACTTATCCATCCATCCAACGCCTTACCCTACTGATCACCCATCTACCCATCCATCCATGCAACCCCTTATCTTATTGATCATCCATTTACTCATCCATCCATCCATGCATCCCCTTACCCTACTGATCTACTCATCATCTACTCATCCATCCATCCATGCATCCCCTTACCCTACTGATCTACTCATCATCTACTTATCCATTGATCCATTCATCCCCTTACCCTACTGATCTACTCATCATCTACTTATCCATTCATCCATGCATGCATCCCCTTACCTTACTGATCATCCATCTACTTATCCATCCATCCATCCATGCAACCCCTTTACCGTACTGATCATCCATCTACTCATCCATCCATCCATGCATCCCCTTACCCTACTGATCATCTACTCATCATCTACTCATCCATCCATCCATGCATCCCCTTACCCTACTGATCATCTATCTACTCATCATCCATCAATTCAAGCCCTTACCCTACTGACCATCTACTCATCATCTACTCATCCATCAATGCATCCCCTTAACCTACTGATCATTCATCTACTCATCCATGCATCCATGCATCCCCTTAACCTACTGATCATTCATCTACTCATCAATGCATCCATGCATCCCCTTAACCTACTGATCATTCATCTACTCATCCATGCATCCCCTTAACCTACTGATCATTCATCTACTCATCCATGCATCCATGCATCCCCTTAACCTACTGATCATTCATCTACTCATCCATGCATCCCCTTAACCTACTGATCATTCATCTACTCATCCATGCATTCATGTATCCATCCATCCATCTACCATACTATTCATTAACCTACCAATTCATCCATGCATCCCCTTACCCTACTGATCATCCATCTAGTCATCCATCATCCATGCTACCCCTTACTCTACTGATCATCTACTCATCATCTACTCATCCATCCATCCATGCACCGCCTTACCCTACTGATCATCTACTCATCATCCATCCATCCATGCACCGCCTTACCCTACTGATCATCTACTCATCATCTACTCATCCATCCATCCATGCACCGCCTTACCTTACTGATCATCTACTCATCATCTACTCATCCATCCATCCATGCAACGCCTTACCCTACTGATCATCTACTCATCATTTACTCATCCATACTGATCATTCATCTACTCATCCATCCATGCATCCACTTACCCTACCCATTCAAGTCATCCATTTGCTACCATTCATCTGTTAATTGATCCATGCACTAGTTCATTAGTCCATCCATCTACCTCTCCATCTATCTACACACCCATACAGTCATTATTCCTAGTTTTTCAGCATGAGACAAATGCTCACTCAGCTGCTAATCCCGAGTTGATGCTGAAGGGCTACCCACTCCGCATGGTATTGGGTGGTCTTATAAACTAGTTACTTGCCTGGCCAGGTTAAAACACCTGCAGACCTCTAAGGAACAGGGCCTGACTACAGAGTGTGCCGGCCTGACTACAGAGTGTGCCGGCCTGACTACAGAGTGTGCCGGCCTGGAGCCCGAGGCTTGTCATCACCATGAGTCACAGTATGGATTGCACAGCAGTTTTAGTTAGCCATTGTATGGTGCTATCATTACATTTACTGTATATAGGAAGGTAGTGTGAGTTCAACTGCTATAGGGTAAGATGTCTGCCAAGGTTAAAGCGAATGTACCATCAGGGACGCCGGTGGTGCAGTCCCTTTTTTGAACCGCCGCCCAGTTCCTGCGCATGGCGCCAGTCTATTCCTGAGCACTGGCCCACCCCAGAGAGTTGAGGACAGGCCCGTCCGCCCCCAGTGTGATCATTCTAATGGAGCCACATCACAGAGCGGAGATCATCACACTGTGGACCGGTGGGCCTGCCTCCAGTGCTCAATGTGGGGCCAGTGCTCGGGAATAGACTATTCTTCTTGTAGCTATAAGACACCGGCTATGTGTACCTTGTATAACATTACATTAGGGACCCAAAAACAAGCGTCGTCTGCAGACACAATATCCAACGCTTATTATCCCCATACTTGGTAATAGTTTCTCTGTAGGTGACAGGACATTGCGATATAACACAATACAGGAAGAGCAGTTACCTCAACTCCACTGACTCCAGAAGCAGCAGAGCTGAGGCTGTCACTGGGCTGAGTTCTTTCCTCTGTGTGAATATATATCAGGTTATTTCTCTATTTTCCCTTGATGCAAATCCTTATTTTGTACTGAAAATCATCAGTTGATAAATGTAACTCTGCTCCATCTCAGTATACGGCCCTCTGTATTTGCATTCGCATTACACAACCGCATTACACAATGTGAATGCAGTGTCCCAGAACATGCAGACTACTACTCCTATTATGGCCATTTCTTTTGCTGTGTCAATGCCTGTTCTGGTAAGTGTTTGCACTGCAACTGCTGCTGGTTTTCCCCTAGTATTCTCTGGTATTGTGCATTTTCATGTGTATTGTCATGTATTCCTGTGTATTATTACAGTGTACAGTGGTATGCAAGGCTGTTGATCACGTGACCTGTAACCATGGTTCCTCCAATGGCCGACTAGTTCTGGCCAGGAGCAACCATGTGACCTCCCACTTCCTCCTAACAAGTGAGTGTTCCCCCTGCTTCCAAGCAAGGAGGATGTGTGTCGTCCCTCTCCTGCCTCAGAGGAGTTGGGCTTCTTCTAGCAGCTCCCACTTCACCACTAGAAGTGTGGATTAGGTGCTCTGCTATATTCAAGTCTTCGGCTGTATCTGCCTGCTCAAGTGACCGGATTCTTCTCTCTCTTCTGGGTGTCATTCCGTTATCTCTCATCATCGCTGCAAGGATTCACAGCAAGTATTATTCTCAAGCTAATCCACCCAGCAACGCTATTCCTCTCATACTCCTACTCCCATCATCCGGCACGTATTCTCACAGCCTATGCAGCACCACTCCTGCCTTATTTGTCAAAGCCTGCTATATACCCGGTTGCATCCGGACAGAACTGTTGCTACTAGTTACCTTATCTATAATAAAACCGCTGTTACTGAACCCTGGCATTGGTGTCCACTAACTGGTGCCCTGACTAAGTGCAGCGAAGAATCGCATGCCCATCATCACCCGCAGATTCCACAGACCGGCCCTACAGCTGTGCCGCCCTCAGGCCTATACCGTGACAAGTATACACCCTGCAGCGGCCCCGGTCATTGCCCACTCATAACACCAGCACTGCGGAAGTGGCCCCCAGGGGCCAGGGCATCGCATTTGGCGTCACAAACAGGATACACACGCCACGCGGTGTACAAGATCTATAGTTTATTATCGTCTCCAGAGACTTTGCTAAAATTGCCATGGGAGTTTTGATTACTGAGTCGCTGCACGGCTTAGACTGTACACAAAATGGCCGCTTCTTGCTGTTATTTCTACCTGTGCCATCCCCCGGTGACGAGGGGGTTAACTGCCATGCGGCCGAGAAGCGGGAATTGCTTGGCGCCATTGATAATGACTGTGTCTCTCCTGATTGGCCGGCCGCTTCCACTGACGTCATTGTTACTGAGGCTCAGGGAGATAGTAGGACCGTGGTATTAGGCATGAATATTATCCGTCATGTATTCACTGAAGTGTTGGATGCCTTGAATGCCTCTATGTCTTGTGCTTCTCCTCAGTACAGGCAAGCCGTCCAGAAGACCATTAAAGTGCTCACCGCTCAGCGGAAGTTTGCCAATCCTCGAGGAGAAATCTGCCGTGTCCGCACTAGAGATGCTCGTCCGATCATCATCCCAGCTAACAGTGAGTTCCTCATCTGGTGCAGGGTCCGTCCGGGCCTTAACAATGCTGACTATGTGGCCCTTCTGGATGCTATTGAAATTGAGGGGCAACCTCTTGTCAGGGCCGCTAGAAGCCTGGTGACCGTCTCCAATGGTCAGGTCCCTGTCCGTCTGGTGAACCTTGGAGACTCCCCAGCTGACCTACCCAAGTTCACCACCGTGGCCATGCTATACCAACTCGATCCTGAGGACATCGTCTGTGAGGAGACCATTGCCTATCAGAGATCCATCCGTGGCACTCAAAGGGACTCAAACAGGGCTCTCGCCCCTTGGTGGGACGAGCTCCATATTGGCGATGCCAATACCCCACTTGAATACCTCCACGGCATCCTCAAGGTGGCCAAAAGGTATCACGAGGCCTTCAGCAAACACTCTCTCGATTTCGGAAAGACCAATCTGGTCCAGCATCGGATCAACACTGGGGACCATTTGCCTATCAAAGAGAAACATCGGCCAATCCCCCCTGCCAACTATCAGCAGGTCAAGAAACTGCTCAAGGAGATGAAAGACTCTAACGTTATCCAAGAAAGTCAGAGTCCGTGGGCTGCCCCTATTGTCCTTGTGAAAAAGAAAGACGGTAACATCCGGTTCTGCGTGGATTATAGGAAGATAAACACAATCACCCACAAGGATGCCTATCCTTTGCCCCGGATCGAAGAGTCTATTGCTGCTTTGGGGTCAGCCGCCTACTTCTCCACCTTGGACCTCACCAGTGGGTACTGGCAGGTGCCCATGGCACCCGAAGACCGTGAGAAGACGGCCTTCACCACCCCCATGGGGCTCTTTGAATTCACCAGCATGCCCTTCGGTCTGTGCAACGCCCCCGCTACCTTCCAGCGGTTGATGGAAAGGTGTCTCGGCCATCTCAACTTTCAGAGTGTCCTGCTCTACCTAGATGATGTGATTGTCTATTCACGTACCTACGAAGATCACGTCCATCATCTGGCTGAAGTGTTCCAGGTCCTAATCGATCACGGCCTGAAAATCAAGCCTTCCAAGTGCCACCTTCTCAAACCCCAAGTGAACTATCTGGGGCATGTTGTGAGTGCTGAGGGGATACAACCCGATCCAGAGAAGATCTCGGCTGTGGAACACTGGGATACCCCTAAGACAGTCAAGGAGGTGAGAAGTTTTCTGGGATTTGCCGGCTATTACCGCCGCTTCATTCCCCACTTTGCCCAAGTGGCCGAGCCCCTCAATGAGTTACTCCGGGGTTGCCCTCGAGAAAGCTACAACCGACGGCTCCCCGTCGAGTGGTCCGAACGGCAGGAGATTGCCTTTCAAACCCTGAAACGCCTGTTGACTACGCCTCCTATCCTGGCCTACCCGGACTATAACCTTCCTTTCCGGCTCTACACGGACGCCAGCTTCCAAGGCCTGGGAGCTGTGCTGTCCCAGGTTCAAGATGGCCAAGAGAGAGTTGTAGCTTATGCCAGCCGGAGTCTTCGGGGCGCTGAAAAGAACGACAACAATTATAGCTCCTTCAAGTTGGAGTTACTAGCCCTAGTGTGGGCCGTCACCGAAAAGTTCAAGGACTACCTGGCTGCCACCCCTGTTACCATCTATACGGATAACAACCCGTTGGCGCATCTCAACACTGCTCGGCTGGGCGCCCTGGAACAGCGGTGGGCTTCTCGACTGGCCAATTTCCAGTTTGAAATTAAGTACCGCAGTGGCAAGGCTAATGTCAATGCAGACCTCCTGTCCCGACTACCCAAGGGCGAAGAGGCCCCAGAGGACAGCGATTGGGAAGATGTAGAAATGCCTCCCTTCTACCAAAGGTTCGCTACCCAGAGTGCTATTGATGCAGCTAGGCCTGAAACGCCTTCGCCTCCACCTAGGGCCCCGCAAGACTTGGCCAGGTGGCAGACCATCCAGGAAGAGTCCCGCATCCTGGGGGAGATCTATGACTACCTCTCTACTGGTCGGGTCCCCATGCGGATAAAGAGGCCCTATCCTGATGTCGAGCTAAGGCGACTCTGGAGGCAAAGAAAGAGGCTCTTCCTACAGAAGGGACTGATCCTGCGGAACTCTCTTGACCCGGTCTCCGGGGAGAGGTGCCACCAGATCCTCATTCCCCGACGAGACGCTAAGATGGTGCTAGATGCCTACCATGACCGGTCCGGTCATTTCGGGGTACACAAGACGGAGGCCACTATCCGACAGCGGTTCTACTGGATCGGGATGAGGGCTGACATCGAGAACTGGTGTGCCGAGTGCCCTGCCTGTAATATCTCCAAAGCTGGGGGAAGAGAAGTCAGGGCCCCTTTGCATCCAATCACCTCCCACCGGCCGAATCAGCTAGTCGCCCTGGACCATGTGAAGCTGGCCCCTACAAGATGCGGGTATACCTACGCCCTCACCATGGTCGACCATTACTCCAAGTGGGTAGTCGTGGTACCTGTCAGGGACTTGACCGCCAAGACCACCGCCCTTACTTTTTACAAGGAGTATGTAAAGCACTATGGGTGCCCAGAGTCTCTGCTGACGGACCGGGGACCGGCCTTCGAGTCGCAACTTTTCCAGGAGCTGTGTGCCTACCATGAATGTAAGAAGCTCCGTACCACGGCCTATCACCCTCAAGGGAATGGTCTGTGTGAAAAAATTAACCAGGTCTTTATCAACATGCTCCGAACGGCTTCAGTGACGAAGAGAGTAGAGTGGCCCCACTTGTTGGATGAACTAGTGGAGATCTATAACAATACCACTCATTGTTCCACTGGCTACTCCCCGTTCTACCTGATGTTCGGCCGCCAAGGCCAACTTCCTCAGGACCGTGCTCTGGGAGTCCAAGCTCCTGACACCTTCAACCCCCTACCTGAAACTGACTGGGTTCGGGAGCATCAGAGGAGAATCCAGGATGCCCGGGAAATTGTTGACCGGAGGATGGGGGAAGCTCAGCAGCGCCAAGAGGATGCCTACAACCAAAGGGCGAATGCCACACCACTACAAGTGGGAGATAAAGTTTGGCTAAAGAAATATCATCGCTCTCACAAACTTGAAAGCCTTTGGGAGCCTGAGCCCTATGTCATCTCTTCTATCCCTTACCCAGAGACTGATGTGTATGAAGTAAAAAAACCAGGGCTAGCCCCGCAGACGGTGCACCGGAATAGGATAAAACGTTGCACTAAGGAGGACCTACAGGGCCTTACAGCACCGTGTCCGGTACCTGCATCCACACCTCCGGCTCCCCCAGCAGCTCCAGCTAAACCTCTCTCTCTGGAAGAAATGTTCCAAGTTGAACCGTTCCTCATGGCCATAGGCTATCCAGCGGTCCCTGTACACATTCCAGTGGCCCCTCCACTTCCAATTGTGCCTCCAACAACTCCAGCTCTACAACCAGACACTGGGCGTGATCTTCCACCTGTACCTGCACCAATCACTGTTGAAGAGGATCCTCCGCTGAGACGGTCTGAGCGCTCTACCAGAGGAATTCCTCCACTTCGCTACAGAGACCAGAGTCCTTAACTGTTTCACCATTCTAGTGTATGCAACGTTCAAGGTTCGTGCCTGGTTCTCCTGACCAAGTTCCCTGTACTAACCAGCCATGAGCTGATGGACACTTACAGTAACAAAAGGTTCTCTAGTGCCTGTCCCAGAGCCTTTTACATGGACGATGTTCTAATTGCCTAAAAGAGACTCTACCTAACAGAGACACTTAACCCATTCCTTCCTAATGCACTTTCCTGTGATTGTGTGTTCCACACAGGGTATTATTGCACTTATTTCATTATTGCACTTATTCTACTATTGCATTCCAGTGTTATCGAAGTCTTTGTATTTCCTCCTCTGAGTAAGCACAAGGTTACATAGATTGCCTCAGAGTAGAGTGCCTCTTTTGTAAAACAGTATATTTTCCAGTGTCTAAGTCAGATAGCTCCTCCTCTGAGTAAGAGAAGTCAGTATATATATATACCTCAGAGAAAGTCCAGTTTATGTAGGAGTGTATTTTCTCATCCAGTCTCATTATTGTGTATTATTATCATATCTATAGCTGGAAAGATTTAGTTGAGCCAGTTCGTATGCAGATTTTTCTCAGATTTTCATTCAGATTTTTCTCAGATTTTCATTCAGATTCATGTGAGCCAGTTCTCCTCAAGACCTCGCAGTATTTGTTGTCCCTTGTGTTTCCCTTCCTTTTGTTTCCAGTATTTGTTCACCTCTGTCTTGTCCCAACGCAGTAGTTATCACA
This sequence comes from Dendropsophus ebraccatus, assembly GCF_027789765.1. Classification (NCBI taxonomy): domain Eukaryota; kingdom Metazoa; phylum Chordata; class Amphibia; order Anura; family Hylidae; genus Dendropsophus; species Dendropsophus ebraccatus. Next base: position 77,846,957 of record NC_091465.1, on the reverse strand, counting down.
CATAGTCTTACCTAACATTCACACTGGTTCATACATATTGCACCTTGGATACCCTTTCGTGTGTTTGGCCTATTGAGTAATTGTGTTGTATGATTGACCGGTATGTAAGGGGCCCCCATGTATGTTTGCTTTTATTATTTTGTTCTTTTCTCTTCCAGGTATCCAAGACACTACTCAGACACGCCAAGATAGTACACAGGTCTTCACGTTCTCCTCCAGTAGGGTAACACATTTAACAGAAAACCTACTGTCTAACTGGCTGGAATATTGAGGGTCCCCCGCCAGCAGTTAAGTTGTCCTGGCTTACACGTCAGATGGTTCACGCACTAGCTACCTGGTCGCCAGAGTACGTTAGGCACCCCTAGGTGAAGTCCTGCCACTAGGGTTTCTCATCCTCTCTCTCTTCTCACCTGTGCCTTGGGCGTGGGAAACACACACCTCATCACACTCACTCTCATCATTCATTCCTGTTGTTTGATTGTCCAGTCTATTCATGTTTGCTGCCTTCTAGATTCGCCGAGGTCGGCTCAAATTTGCTAGGGAGGTATGCAGTGTCCCAGAACATGCAGACTACTACTCCTATTATGGCCATTTCTTTTGCTGTGTCAATGCCTGTTCTGGTAAGTGTTTGCACTGCAACTGCTGCTGGTTTTCCCCTAGTATTCTCTGGTATTGTGCATTTTCATGTGTATTGTCATGTATTCCTGTGTATTATTACAGTGTACAGTGGTATGCAAGGCTGTTGATCACGTGACCTGTAACCATGGTTCCTCCAATGGCCGACTAGTTCTGGCCAGGAGCAACCATGTGACCTCCCACTTCCTCCTAACAAGTGAGTGTTCCCCCTGCTTCCAAGCAAGGAGGATGTGTGTCGTCCCTCTCCTGCCTCAGAGGAGTTGGGCTTCTTCTAGCAGCTCCCACTTCACCACTAGAAGTGTGGATTAGGTGCTCTGCTATATTCAAGTCTTCGGCTGTATCTGCCTGCTCAAGTGACCGGATTCTTCTCTCTCTTCTGGGTGTCATTCCGTTATCTCTCATCATCGCTGCAAGGATTCACAGCAAGTATTATTCTCAAGCTAATCCACCCAGCAACGCTATTCCTCTCATACTCCTACTCCCATCATCCGGCACGTATTCTCACAGCCTATGCAGCACCACTCCTGCCTTATTTGTCAAAGCCTGCTATATACCCGGTTGCATCCGGACAGAACTGTTGCTACTAGTTACCTTATCTATAATAAAACCGCTGTTACTGAACCCTGGCATTGGTGTCCACTAACTGGTGCCCTGACTAAGTGCAGCGAAGAATCGCATGCCCATCATCACCCGCAGATTCCACAGACCGGCCCTACAGCTGTGCCGCCCTCAGGCCTATACCGTGACAAGTATACACCCTGCAGCGGCCCCGGTCATTGCCCACTCATAACACCAGCACTGCGGAAGTGGCCCCCAGGGGCCAGGGCATCGCATGAAGCAAGTTAGGAAGCTGAAGGAGAAGAAGACATCATTGGTGAGGATGACACAACGTCGGTCAGGCAAGTGTAACAATTCCTGTATATGGTAGATAGTTGATGCAGTTGTGCAACAGAGTTTGTTTACTTTAATATACTAGTGCATTAGTATTGATTAGTATAGTATTGATAGGTCACATGTAATGTACTGTAGACTCTACTGGGGCCGACTATTAACCCCTATTACAAATGGACATAACTGTAAATGGATGGAGATATATATATATATATATATATATATATATATATATATATATATACATATATATATATATATATGTATATATATATATATATATATATATATAAATATATATACTTATGAGTTGTCTTTGCACCATCAGCAGTGGTAAAATACTCCTGACATGTGGTGGTACCTTGAAGCGGAGCAGTTTAGGGTGGACACCTTGCTGTTAATGCTCAGAATATAGCTAACCACAAGGGATTTCTGCAGAACTCAAGTGGCACCTGCGGGTTCAGGAAGTAAAGATCCACGGAGACTATTTTGTAACTCATTTTTGAGAGAAAAAAAGTGTACGGTATGTATATCCTTACCGGCAGTTTTATCATACCTTCGCTTTAGTAAGCGTCTTAATATGCGCAGGTTTGAGTTATATCCACCAGGATTTTGCTTCTCTTTATTGTGCATTGTAGGGTTATTCTCTATGGTCATTATGGTAATATGCTCTTTACTGAGCCTTGTGTATATACTTATATATGTCATGGTGCACAGCAAAGTAATATATGTTATTAGGGGAATCTGTCAGCCTACTAAACCACAACCATTGCTGGATAACAAGGGGGCCGTTCATAGTAGGCTGATAACACCAAACATAATAATTTATTCGGTCACTTAAGTGTCCTGGAGGCGTGGCCAAGCTGCTGCTATGCCTCCAATATTGTTAAGTGTCCTGGAGGTGTGGTCAAGCTGCTGCTATACCTCCATAATTGTTAAGTGTCCTGGAGGTGTGGTCAAGCTGCTGCTATACCTCCATAATTGTTAAGTGTCCTGGAGGCATGGCCAAGCTGCTGTTATACCTCCATAATTGTTAAGGGTCCTGGAGGTGTGGCCAAGCTGGTGCTATACCTCCATAATTGTTCTCCAACTCCTCCCCTTGTAGTTTGAATGGCAAGCCTGGGGGCTGGGGGAAAAAGATTTTCTAAGTATTTAGTTGACTCAGGGTTCTGATGTCACAACTGAGCTTACATATATTTGAGCTGGAGCAGATTGTTCAGAAAGTGAAGCACCTCAGGAGCAGAAACCAGAAGCTCCTCAAGATAAGCAGGTAAGTGACTATATATATATATATATATATATATATATATATATATATATATATATATATACATACTGTAGCAGGGAGGAGGACAGCCACAAGTTACTGGTTTGCTGTATAATGTATAGTTATTATAGCTTTACCGATATCACAGAGACTGGTCTTGTTGCAGTGTAACTAGTGAGCATGTTGAATATTAAATATGGATGTAGCAGAGCTGAATGTGCTTTTCAGTACACTCAATGTAGTAAGTTGACCTGCAGTCCTATGTAAGACTGCAAATACTGTAACATATAGTGAAGTGCCTATGATAAAATGTGTTTCCAGTGCAATGTTAGTAAAGCTGAATACTAGTATTATGAAGGTGATATAACGTTTCATCATTCTCAAGATCTTAATTCTATCTATCTATCTATCTATCTATCTATCTATCTATCTATCTATCTATCTATCTATCTATCTATCTCCCATCTATCTATCTATCTCCTATCTATCTATCTATCTATCTCCTATCTATCTATCTATTTATCTCCTATCTATCTATCTATATATCTATCTCCTATCTATCTATCTATCTATCTATCTATCAAAGCACAAATATCGCAGCACTCAGTGAAAATTCTTGGCCCGGTGCCGTGGTTCACACCCTGATCCACAGGTGTCTATATAAATATCCAAAAAATAACCGTAGCACACAGGACTTCAGTGAAAAAAATATATCTGTATTGGTGATTAATCCATACAAAACACACGGAAAATAAGCGACGTTTCGACGTCTCAATGACGTCTTTATCAAGCCAGTGAATACATTTCAAAGAAAACATGTGATTTATATATCCTGTGCAACGTAATTAGTGACGTGTTCATTCCACACACATGATATTCAAATTAGCTAACGTGAATGCATAAAAATTATAATAAGGGAACATCAAGTTCCATAGTGACAAAGTGGATCTATCTTATATCACAATTTATACTGGTAAACAAAATTATATACAAATATACATCATGAAAAAACAAATCGGAGCCGTAGTGATTAACTCATATGTCGTGATTAGCGGCATCAACCAGGAAATGAGTTCTTGAACCGCACGCCGTAGATGGAACGCACGGCCATCTTAGATTATACCACCGGGGATGTGGCGTCCTGTTGCCAAAGTAACCCATGACGTCAAAGGTAAGTATCAATAGAATGTAAGATAAATAGTATTGTACCGTGAGTCCAACCTATTAACACAGTTGTCCGTTCTTCCGTATTATACGGTGGACAGAGCCCACGTAGACAGTATCCACCGTCTCTGATGACCCATTCGTGGGATGTCCGCGGAAATCTGTGGGGGCTCAACGGTATAGGTGATTGTTCAGACAATGAATGTCTCATGATTGTTAGCCAGGGTCCTTCATCTCCCGGGGTGTTCTCTAGGTGTTGATGCTGCAATCTCACTAATTCTGAGTTGTCACTATTTCTGCTCCGAGTGATAGGCTTGCCAATAATCTGATCTGTAATCATAAAAATATTTATGTTAATATCATATAACTCATATTAAATAATAAACAAGATAATATTTGTTACAATGTATTCATTATACTCTGATGTGTCGGTGATCACGCTCTTGGACCAGACTGTAAATTAGGCACAGCATTTCAGGCATAAAATTATGTAAAACTTGATTCATTTAATATAACAGTATTTTGGTAGGATTTTAAACTCCACATTCAATCCATGGGGTTTTAAGGAATTCAGTCGGAATATCCATTCCAATTCTCTACGTTTTAACATAGATATACGATCACCCCCCCTCACTGGTTGGGGGATGTGATCAATGTACATTAATTTCAAATCGCTCTCTCTATGTCGTGCCTCTACAAAATGTTTAGAGACTGGGAGATCTAGTTTTCCTTTGCGTATAGTATATCTGTGTTGTGTTATTCTTGTCTTGGCATCATAAGTGGTTTCCCCCACATATATTAAATTGCAAGGGCACCATAGGACGTAAATAATGTATTCAGTGTTACAGTTAATGAATTTATTAATTCTGTATGTTTTTCCAGTACCAGGATGTACAAACATCTGTCCTCTCTGGACATGCTTGCAGTTAACGCAACTGCCACACGGGAAACTGCCAACGGTACGAGGACCCAAAAAGGTAAGTACAGTATTGTTAATTTTAACATCGGTCTTAACCACTATATCTCTGATGTTCCTAGCTCTCTTATAGGACATCAACGGTCTATTCCTCAACGTAGAAATGTGAGGGTAGCTCTGTTCTATTATGTGCCAGTGTTTGTTTATGATGTGGGAGATTTGTGGACTCAGTGAATTATAGGTTGATACATATGGAATCCGTTGTTCACTGTGTCTCTGTCTTTGTGTAGTTAGTAGTATATTTCTATCCATAGGTCTAACTGTCTCAATATGTTGTTGTATTAAATTTCTAGGGTATCCCCTTGTCTGAAAATTACGAGCTAGCAACTCCACTGATTGATCCAAATTAGTGTCTTCTGATACTATACGCTTAGCTCTAAGAAACTGACTTTTGGGTAGACCACGGATCATCCTAAAGGGATGGTTAGACTCATATCTCAATAATGTGTTCTTGTCTGTATTTTTCACAAATAAGTCAGTTCCTAATTTGTTTCCTATTTTGTACACACGTGTGTCCAAAAAGGAAACCTCAGATGTTGAATGTGACATAGTAAATTGTATATCTCTGTCGATGGTGTTGAGATATTTCCAGAAGTCCATCAGTTGTGCTTCAGTGCCCTTCCAAATGATGAAGACGTCATCTATGAATCTGAACCATCCCAGTAAATACTGGGCATGGTCAGACCCATAGATGTACGTCTCCTCTAGCTGCGCCACGAACAAATTTGCGTAAGTAGGTGCTACCGGGCTACCCATCGCAGTACCTCTTTGTTGTAAATAGTATTGTTTGTTAAAGAGAAAAAAAATTATTAGTCAAAATCATATGTAGGAGTTCTAGCAAAAAATTTTGACAGGGTGGTGTAAAAGTCGTGTTGTTAAGTACATGTCTAATCGCATTTAGACCTTTTTCAGTGGAGATGGAAGTGTATAAACTTGCTATGTCTAAAGAAGCAAGAATGACAGATTCTGTGATCACAATGTCTTTGATTTTAAGTATAAAATCTGAGGTGTCTCGTACATAAGATTTCATATTGGTCACATGATCTTGTAAAATCTTATCTAGAAAAATGGATGCTTTGCTCAATACTGAACCCCTCCCTGAGACTATTGGTCTCCCCGGGGGATTCAGTAGATCTTTATGAATCTTTGGTAGAAGATACAATCTTGGGGTCTGAGGAAACTCGACCCAAAGAAATTGTCTTAATTTTTTGTCAATAATGTTATCTCTGTGTGCCTCGTCAATTTTAATTTTCAA